>NC_057801.1:189817254-189834590 GCF_018294505.1 Triticum aestivum
ATGAACAGGACCATGATCGATCGAGCCAATTGGGGCTGGATGAACAGGACCCCATGGAGGGCTAGATAAACAGGATGACCCCGTGGAGGGCTGGATGAATAGTAGACGGTGGAGGGGTGCCCGTGGAGGGGTGGTTGAACAGTAGCCGGTGGAGTAGCGCGCGGTGGAGGCTGGATGAACAGGAGCTCGTTGAGGCTGGAGGAGGTCGACGGTAGCCCGTGGAGGCTGGAGGAGGTCGACGGTGGAGATGAAAAGCATCCCATGTAGTCCTGTTTTGCGATACGCCACACCCCTCTCGATGAACAGGACCCCCATTTCGACCGTAGCGCTCCAACACAAGTCTGTTTCGTCTGTTTTGCGGTACGCCACACCCCTCCTGATGAACAGGACCCCCATTTCGACCATAGGAGGTCCGTTTCCTCTGTTTTGCGGTACGCCAGACCCCTCCCGGTGAACAGGATCCCGTTTCGAACGTGGCCGGTCGAACACAAGGCCGTTTCCTCCGTTCTGCAGTACGCCAGGACTTGTTTCCATCGCTTGTTCCATCCAAGCCCTCCCGATGAACACGACGACGCATTCTGTTCCGACCCAGCCAGTTGGCTCCCCATGAACACGACGGCGACGCTGTTTCTCCGTTCCGACCCAGCCATGTACACGAGCCCTGGCCGTACGTATGCGCGAGTAGGCGTTCGAGACCCCGCCCATATGTACACATACGTGGTCGTATTTTCTTTGTTGCACACTGGCCGTTGTACGTACGTGTACATGCTACGTGCGCGCCTCTACTACGACACGTGCGCGCCTCTACATTAACCAATATATATGTACATACATGTTCGCGACCAGAATGACAACGCTACGTATGCTTCGACCAGGTGGGTCCCAGCTGTCAGGCACTTCCTTGCGTGCGAAGATGTAGCTGGTGAGTCCTAGCAGTCAAGGGGGCGAATCGTTTTTTTTGCCCGGATGCACTTCCTTGCGTGTGAAGGTGTAGCTGGTGGGTCCCAGCATTCAGGGGGAAACTTTTTTTTGCGAAATACGGTGGCCAGTTTGGTGGGTCCCTGCTGTCAGGTGGAGGAATAATTATTTTGCGCATAATAAGGAGGCACTTCCTTGCGGCTGCCGTGGACCCAGCTGTCAGCCTCTCCACGTACAGTACTCTTCCGATGGAAGTCGGTCGTTCACCACATTGACCACGCCACGCTGAGAGCACCACGACTGTGGACGATGGCGAGGCCTAGGAAGGGGACGACGCGGAGCCAGGGAAGACGCAGCAGTGGATGCCCACGCGAAGAGGAGTACGAGGGTTCACTGGTTCGGCTGCGGTGTGAGGCTGTCGTCGCCGCAGAATAACAGGTGGTGTGGGGTGAGTAGAGGTGATGGCCTGGCCAGCGGTGGGAGTAGTAGGGGGCGGTGAGGCCTCCGCGGCATCACAGTCGGCCACGGGAGTCAGGAGCACGCGGCACGACCGGTGCTGGTTTGGGCGGCTGGAGCAAGAAGACCAGAGGTTGAAGAAGCATTATGGCCGTTGGATGAACATCGTACAGTAACAGGATCTAGAATCGTTCATATTGACTAAGTTGACAAAGCCCTCCGTCCGCGTCAACTTGGTAGGCCAACAAGTCAGCCTCCCACTATGCTGGGTTCCAGCTGGCAGGGGGAGTATTCATTTTTTGTGCGTAATAAGGAGGCACTTCCTTGCGTGTGAAGATAGCTGGTGAGTCCGACCTGTCAGCGGGGGGCACGTTTTTTCGTGAAATACAGAGGCCCTTCCGGTGGGTCCCAGATGTCAGGTGGAGGAATCATTATTTTGCGCGTAATAAGGAGCCATTTCCTTGTGTGCGGCCGTGGACCCAGCTGTAAGCCTCTCCACGCACAGTCTACTTCCGATGGTGTCATTCGGTGACCACGTTGACTACGCCACGCCGAGCGCATCCAAGGTGGTGGACGATGGCTAGGCCCCGGACAGCAACGAGTCGGAGATGGGAAGACGCGGGAGTAGAGTCGCAGACGGAGAGGTGTACGAGGGTTAACTGGTTCTAGTGTGGTGTGGTTTGATAGTCGGTGGAGAAGAACAGGAGGTGTGGAGGGGTGGAGGGATGACCTAGCCAACGGTGGACTAGCGCTTCATAGCGAAGCGTGCTAAGCAGCGCTGCTAGCAACATGAGGCGGGAGGTGGTCCCGGCGACGCTGGAGGACGAAGACGAGAGATTGAAGATGGATGCCGGTCGTTGGATGTAAATCCAACAGCTAACATGTCAGAATCATTTGTTGACTAAATTGACAACGACTTGCGTTGGCTTCGACCTATTGGCCCACATTTCAGGCTCCAAAAATGTGGCACGTATTCAACCCATTTTTTCAGAATTTATAGTCTTTTTTTGCGTGGTACAATTTACAGTCAATTTGATCTTTTTTTTGAATTACAGCCATTAGCTGGGCTGGGTGAACAAATAATGTAGCGTCCATGCGGCCCATTTATTTTATTTCCTAAAAAATTACAGGCCGTTTGCACTTTCTCGAAATACACGATTTTGCTGTGTTGATTCTAATTATAATGTTGGGTTGGGCCAGCAATGTTATCAAAAAATAAGAAGGGGCTGAGCATTTTGTTATAAATATATTTAAATAATAAGTGATATTATTTCATTCGTCCTTAAATCTTACCAAGCTTTTGTACACAATCACTAGGACTTTCGTGCCAAAACAATCCAGGATTTTATTGTTAAGAAATTATTTTAATAAGTTAATAAGATGTGGGATATTGTTTTCATACATATGTAAGTATCTGTTAAATATATGATGGCAATAAAAATAATATATAATAACATATAAAATAATTTAAATATATATAATATAGTTAGAAGGGAAACATAAGTTGGACCTAGCGTTCCTATTCTTATATAGAAAAATAGAACAGACCTCTGTGTTTTCTTCAAAAAAAAATACATAAATTGGGCTGTCGATATTCAGGAAAAATAAAACCTCGGATGGGAGGTCCATAGGCCGGCTATGGACCTCCCATCCGAGGTCGTGGGTTGCGCATGTTAAAAATGAAAGCCTAGGCGGGGCAGCCCAAAACCCAGCTGATACTTGCTTCCCCAGCAATAATAAATGATACATGCCAACTCCCCGGCTTCGTTGTGAATTTATCTACTATATAAACTACGTTGAAGCACCTAAAAGATGTAACTATGTTGACAAACCCGTGGGCCCCAATGTCAGTATAGCATTAGGAGGAAGTATTTTTTCAATGAGGCACTTGCTTGCGTACGGCCATAGACCTGGTGGGTCCTGACTATTCGCCTCTCCGCATACAGTCCTCTCCAGATTCCTCTCATTTGTTTAGCATGTTCACAATGGCAGACAGCGGCGTCGCGGTGAGCGCACAAAGGCGCGGGAGGGGATCCGACCACCAGAGGAAGTGCCTTATTATTAACGAAACTACTAAACTAGCCTAGTGGCCAAGTGGCACTACCCGACAGCTGTGCTGGCCGGGTTCGATTCCACCAGTGCAGGGAAAACTTCCAACATGATGTTAACCCTGTTTGAAAAGGCCATGTTAATATAAATGCTCTGCCTTTGAAAGTTGCAGTTTCTTATCTGAAACTGAACTTGCAGTTTCTTATCTGAAACTGAAACTTGCAGTTTCTTCTCTAAGAATCACATTGTCTGCACTTTTATACTCCTATGAAACTACATTCTTTTAAGTGCTAAAAATAGATCTCTAAAATTCATAAAATAATTCATATGCTCAATACTGCAAATCTGAAATTCAAAAGACATTCATATCTGAAATTACTCTCAAAATACACAACACAAAACACAATTCACAACCTGCAAATACTGACAACCCTAAGCTCCTCCTGACAGTTCACAACCTGCCCGACTATTGGGCTGGGGGGGAGTCCCCTCCTATTCCTCGGCGACAGACAGCCACCCAGTGAGACGATGTGAACGCGAGGGAGAGGATGGTGGGGAAGCGTTGTCGGGCCAACTGCTTTTCTCCTCTTGCAGTTGGGTTCGGTCGACGAAGACTCCACTGGCTCGCTCTGGCAGGGCACCCTCACAAACGGCACCCTGTAGATGCTCGATCCTTCAATCTCTGGTGGATGCTCCATCTGGGAACGATACCCCCACCACCGCTCCCTCACGATCGGATTTGGTGAATCTGTTTACTCCATGGCCCAGAGGAGCAGCTCTATGTACTCCGGAGCGACTGCCTCCGGGAGTATCGCTGCCTTTTCGCTCTGTTGCAGATATTTGGCCATGGATGTCGTTGTCGCCGCTAGTTGGTCCTTGTTGTCAAACCAAGACTGTATCTCCAACATCCTAGCTAGCTTCACATGGTCGCCGTCTGCGATCCTCACGTATTGGTTGTACTCCTCCATTGATCTACTTCTCCACAACACCTTCACTCGCCGGCGGTGGTTTTTGAATGGAAGAGGAGAGGAGCAGTGCTGGTTTTGGATTAGAATGGGGGAGGAGCGACGCTGGTTTTGCACTGGAACAGGAAAGGAGGGGCGGTGGTTTTGAAATGGAAGAGGAGAGGAGCGGAACTGGATTTAGATTGGAGCAGGAGAGGAGCAGAGGTGGTTTAAGAGGAGAAGAGCGAAAGAGTGGCACTGGTCTTGGAAGTATTTTTTTGTTGTTTTGCGTATTTTGGGTCAAAGTTTGACCACGTGTATTTGACAAGCAAAATGTGAATGCATGTCACCAAAAATTGTATCGTTTGGTTCGTATTTGAATATAATTTCAAATTATATTATTTTTGCAACGTATAACATATATTTTATGTGCAAAAATCATGGTCAATTATGACCCTGAATAAAAGGGAGACTAGTTAATGTGGGGTCGTTTTCTTAATTGAAGGGTAAATTGATTTTGATTTTGATCCAGTCACAGCGCGCCGGCCCTCCCGTCCAATCCTAAATCGCCGTCGCACGCTCCTCTCCCTCTTATCCATTGCAAAACCACCTCCTCTCCTCTCCATCATCTCCATTCCAAAACCACCGTCTCGCCTCTCCCTCTTCTGATCTTCTCCATCGCAAAACCACCTCCTCTCCTCTCCATCATCTCCATTCCAAAACCACCATCTCGCCACTCCCTCTTATTTATTGCAAGACCACCATCTCTCCTCCCATCTTCCAAAGCTAGCACCAGACCACTCAGAAGGAGATCTATGGAGAGGATGCAATAGCGAATCAGGCAGATCGCCGGCGGCGGCCAGGCAAAGTTATCCAGGTTGAAGGAGATCCTTACTTGGTTTGGCAATGAGTGGGAGATTTTGAGGATGGCCCGGGCCATGTGGCAATGTATGCGAAAGAGCGAGGCAGCGGGGATGAGGGCGGCGATGTACATGTACTCCTCGGTGGCAGCCATGTCGCAGTCCTCCAAGTTCATCGAGTATCTCCTCTGGGCGATGGAGCAGACAGATTCGCCCGAGGCGATAGTCAGGCGGAGGTGGTGGGCGTACAGGTCGAAGGTCGAGCACCCAGAGGATAAAGAATCGATCGAGTATGGTGTGTCGTTCGTGAGGGTGCAGAGCCAGCCGGAGCCACAGGAGTATTCGTTCTCCCACCAGAAGAGGAGGCCGGATGGCCCGACGTCGCTTCCCCGCTGTTCTCCACGGTTCCCTCAATGCTCGCCTCGTTTCAACGGCGGTGGTAGGGTTTAAGGTAAGCTTCGCACTAACCTAATCTTCCACCTGCTCATGCTTACAATAAGTGTGACAGCTAATGAAAATCATGCTTACAATCAGTCTCCGAGTACTATGCCAATCACCCTAAAATAGCTCTAGACCTTTGGGTCAAAGTTGTGACACAGTGTACAAATAAAGAAAAATAGATTGGTGCTTCTTTCAGAAAAGAGTACTCCCTAGAAAACAGCCAATATAAGCTACTAGTATTTGGTTACAGGATTTGCTGCCGAGAAAGATCCGTCCAAAGAGAGTGCCACACATCCCACTTGTGGTGGTGGATGCCAATGCGTGCATGCAGCATGGTTGGTGTCGGTAATTTTTACTTGGCACACCTCGCACTCTGCATATATGCCAGTTCCATACATACATTTGTGCAGTTCCACCAAAATGCAGCTGAATATCCCTGTTTGCACATATAATGAAAAAGCGTGATTACATTATAATGGCACTAGTTGATGAAACACACAAAATAAATAGAAGAAAATATTGCGATAGTATCATAGTATGCCATGTTGCGAGGGAGAGATGGGCCCTGCGACGCTTCATACGGTACGCCTCATACTGGACATCGTCCCAAGTCTCCCAGATACACCTTCTGTCAGTGATGAACATCAGTGTACAATGGTAGTACAAGGAGGCGCCTTGTGACATTCAAATCTCTAATTTTTGTACCGATCAACTAAAATTAAGCACCCCAGTTTGCAGAAATGCTTAAACATTAACAATGTGACTAGTTGATGAAACATACATTAACAAAGAGAAGCACTTTCTTTATCTACATTGGAAATGAAATGATAGAGAGGACACTTGCTCTATTTTAACTGTATTATTACTTCATTTTATCAGTGACACTAGGGTCGAGTAGGTGGAAAACAAGGTATATCGTGCATCGCAAGGATGGAGGCCGGGGGTGCTTAGACTGGGATGCTGAAGCTGGCTCTTTTAGTCACCAACATGGATGATTCAATTCATGGGACCTTTTGGTGCAGTTCACCTAAAATGAAGCAATGTCCCGTGAGCTAGCAACTTCTTCTTCATTTTTTTAAGAAAAGGGCTCCAGCCCCGGTTCCATTTCCATCAGAAAACAAAACCCACAGAGCTTCTTCTTCATTAGTTGCAATAAAATTGAGCAACATCAAGGTTGGTTGTGAAGCTCCTGGAATGCTGAACTATAATTTGGATATCATTTGTGCAGTTCAACTAAGATCAAGTGTGAAACGTATATCTCTGTTTGCACAAAAAAGGTGGAAAGGAGGGTGACTAACAAGTGATGAAACATGCATCAAATGAAAAGAATCATGTTCCTTATCTGACTGGCAATTCTACAAGGACAGTAGCAATTTCTAAAGCAGTGGCATTTCTAGATATTAGTGTGGGCATTAGGATTAACTATGACAACCATTAAATACGACATTACTTTGGGCACGGGAGAGTAGGCGGACCAGTACAGTTGCATTTCTAATGAAAAGAACCAACTTATCTTAATGGGAAATTTAGCAGGACATGTAAAAAAGTGCCATTGATTCATATTACTGGAGGCATTACATTGAAAACAACATTGGTTTAACGTGTCCATACTTTTAACAGTGCGGTTGCTACATTTTACCAGTGGCATTACATAAGAGTGGCTCGGGGCAACAAACATCAGAACAGGATATCTGGGTTGGTCCCATTTTTGTTTGGTATAGCCACCTTATACTGTGTGAGGCTAGCAAATCTAGTGCTGGACTTACTCTGCTGACTTGTCCCCAAGTCCCCACTTTCTTTCCTTTTCCAACCAATAGCTTGGGTTTATATTGAGTTTGTACTACGTTTCCCTTTGTTTCCCTATTAGACCTAGATACCAGTTGGATAGCCAGTCTCTGCTACTTTTCGCCCCCATTATTTCCTCTTTCAACCAAGTCCTAGATTCAGGTAACAAATCCTCCCCCACCCCCACCCCATTTCTTCCTTGTTTGAACCAAGTAGTACTAGATTCGAGTGCATGAACTAGTTTTACCTCTTAAACATAAAAAAATTAGGTGGTTTTCGAACAGCCGATCGATCCTATCTACGAGGGGGCCTGAGAAATAGTAAAAGATACAAATGCAGTGACGTCGGGAGCTTGGGAAGTAGAGCAAGGCCGGTTTCGAAGGAAGTTATACCTGATGGTTGCCGGGATGTCGCTAGGTGGGCGGCGGGAGGCCAGATCTGCCCACACTACGGCAGCGAGGAAGAAGGGGTCGAAGGCCCTCCCTCGCCAGCGGTGCTTGGGAGAGAACCGCAAGGCAGGCTGATCGGGACGCGCCAGCAGTGGGTAAGAGCCGTCGCCGATGACGACCGCCTGAACGTTGCACCTTCTCACCTTCCCCGGTGGAGAAGATCCGATTGAATCTGTGACCAGCGGTGAGCAGAGAGAGAGAGAGAGAGAGAGAGAGAGAGAGAGAGAGAGTGGCCACCACTGTCATGTTTAGATCTGGAGAGGCCGAGATAGTGTGAAGAGAGCAACACTAGCAAGCAAGCGCGGAGGCTCCTGCCTATATAGTGGAGTAGTACTAGTTTTCTTTTGTCTACCGGACCGGCTTGACCTCGTCAATGACTGTCGAGAAGTCTTCATGCACGTGGCCCGGAGGCACAGTTGTCATCATTTTGATCTGAAGCGCCAGATTATAACATATAACACGAAAACATGCCACATGACAAGAAATCATAACCTCACTGCCCAAAGGAGACAACATGAATCCCGAGGGACAAATTAAATGAGGAACAAAGCTCAAATTCAAGATAAACTCGTAGAAAAGGGGTCCGTCAATAGATGTCCTAATTAACATAGCCGGCTTGACCTAGATGGCAGCCGAGTAGTCTTCGTGCATGTGCCCCCAATGGCTAGCCCAACTTAGTTGTCGTTGTTTAACCCTCGCAATGATCTAAAGCACATGACACCTAATTTTGCAAGATGACAAGAAACCATTTTTAGATTTCTCACCAACACTACAGCCATGTACAACACAGCCTGCACGATATGTAGACGATAGCCAATCCAGGCGTGTCTGCTGGAGTCTGGTCACATGCATGGATGAACTGATCTTCCGTGTCTTGCAGGGATCGTCCAGGCACCAACGTAGTACAACACTTCTCTAGTACTATTGCTCGTCTCCCTCTTCTATTATGTCACCCGACTTGCGTGGCCGGGGAGTGTGCCTATGGTCGGTTCTCAATTGCGGTCCCACATGTGTGTGCAAATGCAATATGACGCGTGTTCCATTCGGAGAGCAGCGTGCCAGACCGACCGACCGTCTGGGGTGCGACACGAAAGCGACGGGCATGCTGTATAGTCCGTACTTGTGTACCGCCGTTTTCTAGAGGCTTTGCTCCATGGCGCAATCCATGGATACAAAATTAGTATACTATACTTTTTAAAAGTCGAGGGCGGGGATTTTCCTGCGCTGTAGGTGGGGCAGCTCTGCCTAGTCGGTTCGACAAAGACGCGAGAAGACGAGGGAGTAGGCTGCTACAAACGTAGGGTTGTGTGATTTGACAGTGAGTTACTGCTGGATAGGTGGGGCCACATGATTTGACTTGCCATTATCATTTTAACTGCGGCGCTACGACCGGCGTGAGTCTCCTGATTCCTAACCACCTCCATACAGGTGCCTCTCCCAATGCTCCACCATGTAGTAGAGGATGGCTCTTGCATGAGAGCCCACTTCTCCACTTTTTCCTTGCCACTCTTTCCTCCACATATGCAAAAATGCCATGTAAAGCGCACTATTGTACTTAGGTTGGTCGTAATGGAGAGTATCATATACTAGTATCATGCATCTGATACTTTTGTATGATACTACATCTGTAATGCATAGTATCGTGTGTTGGTATCATAGGATAGTTTATTTATTGTCATGCATGACACATAGTAGCACATCATTTAATATGGTACCGTATCATAATATGATACTCAACTCTCTCTTTTCTTCATTCGACGTCACCTCATCAAGATTGCATAGTTGGCATGCATGATACTAGTACCTATGATACTCCCATTACAAGCAGCCTTACTTGCTCCTACAGGTGCTAAGCTTGCCACATAGGCATAAAGTCTGATGTGGCAAGTTAATCAAGAAGAGAGAGACTAGTTTGGTGACCCAAGGAAGAAACGGTGCTAAGCACGTGTACCTAGGTGAAAATACAATTTTGAGTCTATAGCTAATTAAATGAAGCAAACTTAGCAACAAAAAACTAATAAGCACACCATTTCATTGGAAGAGGTCACTCCTTGGCAAATGCAATAAATACTAGTACTCCCTGTGTCCCATAATATAAGAATGTTTTTGGCACTACACTAGTGTCAAAAACATTCTTATATTATGGGATGGAGGGAGTACGAAGAAAGAGATAGAGAGAAGTAAAAAAATTACACTTATAGACAACCTTATAGCTAACCTTGTTGTAGTATGAGTGACTAAGTGATGACTATGTATGACATGCCAACATCAGATAGCCTAACGCACCATGTTAAATATCCAAGGGCGCGACCGCGCGAGCGATGCGACGGTCATGGTAGGCGCGACCATGATACGGGCTGCTGGCAGCCCTTGGATCTGAGATCAAACGATCACATGCTAAGTTGTTGAAAATTTGCAGAATAACCCTCCAGGATAGGATATTCACCCATAGGACTAGAATCACGCCATGCAACCGTTCGATCTTAGATCCAAGGGCCCTCGGAAGCCCGTATCATGGGAGAATGGAAAGCCACTACCCTGCCGTTTGCATGCTGGCAGTTCGCTCCTACTCGTCCCCGCACGTCCTTTAATACTACGATGGTTTGCTCCTAGTCATCTCGTCCTTTCACATTACGACAGTTCCACTAATCCTAATCCTCCTCCCAAATCCATGGCGTCCTAAATCTCCATGATCGGCGGTGAGTACAAGATTAGAACCATCACCGGCGGTGAGTTCGACGTCATCTACACCCGTTCTTCCGCGACGGTGAAAGGATGCCTTTCTCGCTTTAGACGCATGTTCAAAAACTCAGATGATGAGTGGGTCGCTGGGCTAGATGTTGAGTACAACATAGTCCTGGGACGAGAGAAGGATCTAAAGGACAAAGAGAGGAAGAAGCCCGTCGTGATCCAGGTTTGCGTGCATGACTTGCTTGGTCTACCACATATGCCATGCCGATGTTGAATTCCTGGATTTTAAGGACTTCCTCGAGAGCAACCTAGTCAAATTCGTTACTATAGACTTTAGTAACGAAAAAGAATTCCTGGGTCGGATAGGCCTCGTTGTAGGCAACCCCTTCGACCTCCAGAAGAATCGGCTAGTGTCCTCTCGTCAGGCTTCAATGCTGACCCTGGCAGGAGCCATGGTTCATCCTTCGTACAATAAACTGGAGAAACCTCCATACACGTTTCATCGTTATGCATGGTAGTGGAATGTACTAGATATAGACCACATCCACTATGCTGCAATGGATGGCTACCTTTGTTTCAATATCTACAAGGGTTGGATGAAGAGCAAGAGCCAAGTGTGCGGTTCAAGCAAAGAAGTATCAGCCAAGAGGAAGAGGGACAAGGACGAAGTCGAGGACGTGGACGAGGACTCCGAGTAAGGTAGCAGTGTCGTTACTCATGGTGGTTCTAATGCAGTGTCTACTGGAATAGTTGCAAAGTTTAATTTCAGGTGTGCTTAATTTAATTTGAGGGGTGTGTTGTGCTGAGCCCCCAGCAGAACTATGTTATGTTTCTTCTCGTTACTTTAACTCTTCAGTACGTACATACTAGTATTTCTTACATTTCATCTTTTAGTTGGTATAGTACTACCACTCATTTCTTCACATTATATACGTACAATATATATAGCCAACATCATATAGCTAGCTGTTTAGTTGTCAAAGAATTTCAGGGTGCTTAGTTTTGTCAAAGAATTCCAGGATGCTTAGTTTTATTTGAGGGGTGGGTTGTGCTGGACACCATTATTGTGACTAGCCTTTTTAATAGTACTATATGCATAATTTGGCGATGAGCACTCTCTATATGTACCACCTTTTTTTTAATTTCAAGTTTTGCTCCATGGCGCAATCCATCGATACTACTACTGTACAAAAGTATACATTTTTAAAGGGACATTTACATCTGTGCCCCTAACTCGAACCCACTACTCAGATTTGCCCCTAATTTTGAAGCATGCTCAAATTTGCCCCTCTGTCGTTAAGTCACTACTCAGAAATGCCCTTCCGTACAGTACTGTAGCTCTTTCCGTCCAATACTGTAGCACTTTCCGTCTACTACAGTACACATGGGCCTCTGACGGTCAAAGGCCTTTGACTAGACGGAAGGGCATTTCTGAGTAGTGACTTAACGAGAGAGGGGCAAATTTGAGCATGCTTTGAAATTAGGGGAAAATCTGAGTAGGTGGTTCGAGTTAGGGGCAGAAATGCAAATGGCCCTTTTTTAAAAGGCTAGAGGGCAGGGTTGTCTAGCTTGGTCGGTTTCATGAGAGGCGAGGGCCTTTGTGATTTGACGGCTCATTACTGCTGGAAGGCGGAACCTTGTGATTTGACTGCTCGTATAAATGCACCGACGACCTGAGGAGGAGCAAAGAACCGTGCGGTATACTCAAGTTTTCCACTGGAGTAGTACTATGGCGGAGGAGCACGAAACATGGCAGCCCGGTGCCGTATGGCGATAAAAATTATCTAATTTTCTAGTCATCTTATTGTTAGCATTGTTCTATTCATTCCCTCAAAACAAAAGCATTGTTCTATTCATGCCTCGCAGAGAACATGACACGTGCGGTGAAACACTCGAAGCAAAAGATGAAACACAGGAGCAAAAGAAGAAGGAAGATTATCACCCCAAATGATCTAATTCGCCGCGGAGTCGTAACTGCTTCTTCATCGCCTCCACGACCTCCATCTCCTTGTGCATCTCCTCCGCCATCTTCTTCATTCTGTCCATGACGTGGGATTTCTCGATGCGAGCCTTCATCATGTGTTCCACGGCCGCATTATGTACCTTGACAGCAGCCGGGTGCTTGATGCGGAGCTTCGCCAACTCCTCCTTCTGTTCCATGATGAGGGCCTGCAGCATCTTCATCGAGGAACTACTATTCTCATGCAGCTTCTTCCATCCGGCGTTCTTCTCCTCAATAGGTCAATCTCGTGGCAGAGCTTCACCTTGTCCTCCTGAAGTCGCAGGATCTCGCCGGTTGCCTTCTTCTCCGCGGCAATGCTCTTCTTCAGCAGCATCACCAAGTCGGCGGTCAACTCCCCCTGCTTATTAAGCTCAGCGGGCATGTTGTCGAGGCTCTCCTTCAACATCTCCACCAAGCCTTGGATGAACTCCTTCTGCTTATTGAGGTGCTTATTGAGCTGATCGGGCATGCCGTCGAGGTATAACGACTCCAGCGTCGCCGGCTTGGCATTTTTGCCTCCGCGGCTAGGGCGCTCCTGGGAGCTATTGCCTGCCCGTGAGAGATCTCTCGAGGTCTCTGCATGGCGGCAAGCCCTCTCTTTTTTTCCGCAGCCTTGGTTGCCGCTCCCTTGTTACGAGTAGTTCTCGACCTAGAGCTCTGCTCACTGGCCATGGCAAGGACGGACGAAGAAGAAGCACTTATGAGGAGTAAAGGTAGAGTAATTTTTGGTTAGGTAGTTCCCCTTTTTATAACCTAAGTACTAGCACTAGTACTAATACCTGCATAGTGGGAACACGTTCAGGTTTGGTACGTACTAGTAGGTGTGAGAAGGCTTTCGAATGTGATGGGAACAAGGTAAAGATTAATTGATGGTTTTGGTTTCGAGGCCCGAAACGGCTCCCGATGAGTTTAGCAGAACATAAATTTCAAGTAGACTACACTGCTCAAATGCGTAAATATTATGTTACTGTCAAAAATTGGAACACAATACGAAGGATACTAATGGAAGTACTACTAGCAACCCATGATTGAACTACTCGCATGCGCACAGTGGAGTAATAATGTCTTTCTTCCGCCCTCACGTCCACTCAATTTGCATGCGTTGTATTAATTGACCATCGATGAAGTGAACGACTTTACACGCGTCAAATTATCACATGGGGTGGATCTTGATACAAAATTGTGTCTGCCCATGTAACTGCGTGTGCGTGCGAGGGAATGAGTGTGTGCATGGCGTTCGTGCACATCTTCGCTTCGTGCATGTACCGCCAGAATGGCTCAGGGAGGACGAGTACATTCTTTTGGAACCAGCAACACGTCACTGTGATCAATCCATGCAAGGAGGTCGCGACAACGCCTCCACATGTGCCACGTGGCTTCATGAACTGTAAGAGAGACACTGTGTAGCGTGCCATTGGAATTCTAATTTACGTGTTTTGCACATACTCAAAGTACTAGTAAGGTACACGTGCATTGCACGCATCAGATTTTGCAACCAAATTATGAATAAATACCACACTATAGCATGTAAGCTCTGAGTCATATATGCCTGATGTAGACCTTCGTTTAATTCTTATAGTTCATCTCATTCAAAATCAATTAGTTTTTATAAAAAAACTAGGACCTCTTGGATTCGTAGGATTTCGAAAACACGGGAATAGGAAAAACATGGGATTATAGTGGAATGTCGTCTTGAATCCTACAGGATTGTATGTGTGTTTGATTGTGCATAGAAAAAACACAGAATTCTTTCAAAGAGGTTTGAGTGGATGGGATGTTTCCTATGAAATCTACTGCAAATGAATACAATCCTACGAATCAAACAACCAAGATAGGAAAAATTCCTAATGATTAGAATCCTACAAAATTCCTTTGAGAATCCTTTGAATCAAAGAAGCCCTTAATCTATTTTATGATTCATGGAATTGTGCGTTGTAAAGCATAAAGTAAAAAACAAATAATGGCAATTCAACTAGAAAAAAAGTTTCGGCAGTTATGATACGGAAGATTCTAGAACAAAAGAGAACCACTGTTGTTTTGAGGTTTGTGCATTATACTTAAGTTCAACCATGGAGTCTGCTAGATTTTACATGTGGCAAAATCCGGTGGGGGCTAGAAGATGGTGCGAGGGGCCGAGTGGAGGGAGACTATGAAGAAATGCACAAGTGTGAGGCCGATATTTAGAGAGAGGGGGCGAGAACGTGCGCTGTTGCGCGCAGTGGCGGAGCCATGAAAAATAAATGAGGTATGGGGCCAAGCATTGCTAATCCTTTACGAGGAGTGTCAATTCATGAACTTAAACCATTTTAGCAACAATTGTCTAATGATCACATTCATATTAGCCTCGATATATAGTGATGTTAGGGGGGCAGGTCCCTTACTACCCCCTGTCTTCGCCATTGTGTGTGCGTCTGAGAGATGAAGCGGAAGGCATGGATGATGAGAGGGGGACACTGGATATATAATTAATGTGGGTGTATTAGCTATATATGTTAATCCTATATAGAGAGGTATAGATTGATTGATGTGGACGTGGGAAAAAGGGTGAGACCTCACTGGATATATCAATTGATCGGTTTGTGTGGAAAACTATGAAAGACCTAGCTATATACACACATACATAGAGGAACATCAATCGTTGCGCATGCACGCGTGAGAGATAAAGAATGCCCGATATGATGGAGAGGGGGATGTGTGTGGGTGTGTGCCTTCATGGGAGACCGACCTGAAGAAAAAGATTGCATGTGTGCAATGGATAATGCCGACTGGTAGTGTGTGTGCATGCATGCACGAGAGAAAGTTAGTGGTACAATTATAAAGAGAAGAAAACTGTGTGGGTGTAAAAGACTAGGTGAGGTCATAATCAATGTAAAGTTGAATTCAAATATTTGAATAAGAGATCCTGATGTTTGAAACCCATGCATGCATGAATATAATGGAGATCTGCGCGGTGTGGTTTGGAAACGAGCATGTTGTAATGTATACACATTGAACAAGGTCAGACTGATTTGAATTTGAGATACTGATGGCAGACATCATTTGGCCATGTCACATCCGTGCATGGACACACTATTGTAATTGGAGATGATGGGTGGCTTTCGCATCACATATCTATATCTATACCCCTATATATATTATATTTTATATATTTTTTTATTGTGTGCGGGTAACTTTAACTTTGAAAGATGGTCGTTGGATGAGGTGAATCCAATGGTTCAAAGATGTGAAATTTGAGCACTACTGGCCGTTGGATATCATCTAGATTCCACCAGATTTCGCCACATGTATAATCTAGAAGACTCCATGGTTGAACTTAAGCATAATGCACAAACATCAAAACACAAGCACTTCTTCTTTGTTCTAGAATCTTCTGTATCAGAATTGCCCAAATGTTTTTCTACATGATTTGCCATTATTTGTTTTTACTTTATGTCTTGCAATGCACAATTCCATGAATCTTAAAATAGATTAGCTTTCTTATAAAAACTAGATGATTTTGAATGACATGAACTATAAGAATTAAACGAACATCTACATCATGCATATATGACTCAAAGCTTACATGCTATAATGTGGTATTTATTCATAATTTGGTAGCCAAATCTCATGCGTGCAATGCACGTGTACCTTACTCTAGTCTAAATGGTGTTTGTGTGTGTTGTGCGTGTTAAGGTGCAAATTGTCTTTTTTTTGGGTACACGTTAAGCTTGTTCTTCCGAAATTTCAAGCCGTGCCTTGTTATGCCAAAAATTCAAGCTAGCGTCTCTGTCTATCATGCTGCGAAACTCCCACCTCTTCAACCCACGCCTTGTTAGCCCAAAATATTTAAGATATATCTTTGTCTCGTTGTGCTCCGAGAACTCCCTCCATCTCAACCCGTGCCTTGCTATTCCGAAATTACAACGCGCGCGAAAACTCCCACCTCCTGTGAAATCCCGACACGCAAAATGCCCGTGGTACCCCTGAACCAAAAGAACCGCCTCAAATCTGTGGGGGTACTTTTGTAACTTACCCCACATTTCGGACAAGTGCGTCCCTAAGCCATGGTTCCCCACTACCATCCCATCCACCCACCCATTCGTACACCGAGGCCGCGAAAACCCGCGATGAAACCCCACACCCTGCTCTGTCCGCCATCCAATCAGAGCCTCTTCCCCGATGACGTCGTCCACAGCAACACCTCGACGTCCCTCATCCACCGTACCGGATGAGGATCCGTTGTCGATCTCGTCGTCCCGCCGGTTCAGCCACCCCATCCTCCACCTCCAATGAGCTGCCCCGATGTCCCCCTCATCTTTCGCGCCACCTCCATTCCCACAACATCGTCTTCACCTGCACCACCGGAAGAGCATCATCATCATTGTTTCCTCGGATGAAGCTGCGGCCTAATCGGCACCACCAAAGAGGTTGTACACTAATCGCTGCATTTTCTTCTTGATTCGATCTCACGGTGCTGCTGGCGCTCGGTCTCGAGCCGACATGGCGCGGTTCCATCCACGGCGGCGTCGCCGGCCACTTCCTCCATGGTGTCTCTCCCTCGGCGGCGACGTCCACATCAGTAGGAGCTGCTGCTGCTTTACCTCTCGCTCGCGCTGCTGCTCTACGCTTGCTCTCGGTCCCCTGCCTGGTTTGCTCTTGTTATTGCTATTGCTCGTGCTGCTGCTCTCGCTCTTGCTCTTGCTTGCGATGATACTCCGATTTAGCTACACTTCAGTCGACTGAATTGACTTTTGGGTCAGTT
>NC_057801.1:190134965-190329617 GCF_018294505.1 Triticum aestivum
GTCATTTGATAACGGGGTCACATCATTAGGAGAATGATGTGATGGAAAAGACCCATCCGTTAGCTTAGCATATGATTGTTTGGTTTATTGCTACTGCTTTCTTGAATGTCAAATACATGTTCCTTCGACCATGAGATCATGCAACTCCCGAATACCAGAGAAATACCTTGTGTGCTATCAAACATCACAACGTAACTGGGTGATCATAAAGATGCTCTACAGGTATCTCTGAAGGTGTTTGTTGAGTTGGCATGGATCGAGATTGGGATTTATCACTCCGAGTATCGGAGAGGTAACTCTGGGCCCTCTCGGTAATACACATCATAATAAGGTTGCAAGAAAATGACTAAGGAGTTAGTTAAGAAATGATGTATAACAGAATGAGTAAAGAGACTTGCCAGTAATGAGATTGAACTAGGTATAAAGATACCGATGATCAAATCTCAGGCAAGTAACATACCGACAGACAAAGGGAATTACGTATGTTATCATATCAGTTCGACCGATAAAGGTCTTCGTAGAACATGTAGGAACCAATATGGGCATCCATGTTCCGCTATTGGTTATTGACCGGAGAGGTGTCTCAGTCATGTATACATAGTTTGAAGCTTGAACCCGTAGGGTCCGCACGCTTAACGTTCGTTGACGATATAACACTGGTACGCGTCGGTGCTATACAAACGGTTTTTAACCCCTTTCCACGATGGCATTTGGAACCGTCGCCAAGTGAGTGTGGGCGATAGGGGGTTCCTTCCCACACGACCCAGAAACCGTCGGGGATAGGCCCTCATGGCACACAGGCTGGGGAAAAATGAGCTCGTGTGCGAAAGGGCGAGGCATCGAAACGCAATCGTTTCCATTCGTATGTACATCCCACACGATGAATCCCAAAAAAACATTTTCGTTCGTATGTAGATCACACACAGTCAATCCAAGGAATACGTTTCCGATCTTATGTACATCCCACATAGTCAATCCAAGGAAAACGTTTCCGTTCCTATGTACATCCCACACAATTTCATGTATAGGCTCATGTGTGAAAGGTGTAACTATCACACACGCTCTGCCTTGGCTAACGGTTTGCTTTTATCAACTACATCACACACGATTTGATGAAGAAAACTGTGTGGCATTGGGCTATTCATCACAAGCACTATTACTGCTAGAACCGTTTGCAAAGTTCCATGACCCATTTAGCAGGCTTATTAGTTTACAATTAATAATTCCAGTATTATGCAAATTCACATTTCATATCAAACAACTGTTTGCCAATTTCATATCAGGCACATAAATATATTTTAACATCACAATACGGTAGCTACCTGAAAACATCACATTACATCATATAGCTAGTTCAACTTCACAAGAACAATATTAGAACAATATATACATTTCCCTAATCGAGATCATCCAGGCACGTCTTATCCACCTCTGCTTTCAGTTCTGTAAGAACCTGTTTTGCACTATCCAACTGGGAAAATGCCTCCTCCTTCGCCAACACCATCTTAGCAAAGTCTGATTTAAAAAATCTAAGCTCATTCTCCACCTTCCTATTTTTATCCTGCATCTTCAAATATTCTTCAGCATTAACAACTCTTTCTCTAAGCCTACCTCTGTTCTCTTCCTCATACATGCTCTAAAGCTTTGCTAGGCACATCTTCAAAGACTGTGGCCACTCTTGATCAACCCACTCCAAGTAAGAACACTTCTGTTCATCCTATAATATTTAAAAGTAGATCAGTAACAATTGCAGGGGAACTGAGTTTATAGCAACATAGAAAATCACCAGTACTTATTTTGAAAAACTGAAGAAACAGGTTAATTATGACATATCTTCTCAAAAAGATCAATGTGCAAATGAATTAATTGCTATTGAGACAACAACAAAATTCTGAAACATCAGAAGCTATAATTAACTACAACAACACTACAAGTTCTTACTCATTTACTATAAATATCAAATTGAACATTTTATGAGGAAGGTAAATATAACCGCAACAGCATAGCGACAATGTTTGGATGACAACAAATTAATACTAACGGTGTGTACATGCAAAAATTTAGTAACATAGAACTAATAGCACTAAGGCCATCCACTATGTATGCCAAAACCGGTGTAAAGGCAACTGTTGCTACATCTTGCACCGGTGCCCTGCACTGGCGAGCCGATGCAGCGGAAAAAAATCAAGGACCTGGACTCCGGAGCACCTAGTTGCTCCGATGCCCAGTTCCTTCGTGCCATAGAGATTTAGTATTTTACTGCTTGGCTGCTCGGACGTGTGAACAAAAATTGGTTGTACAATCTGCTGAAGCGGTGCCAAATAATTTTCTAATGGCACCACTGATGAGATGGCAACATTTTTAGATACTAGGTACAAACTGTGACACTGTCTTAGGATGCATTTGGTTGAAGGTGTGGTACGAATGGATTGGGACCGTGATAGTGTCTGAATGACATCTAACAAATGATTTGTAACAACGAAAGAGGGCCTAACCTTCTCTGCACATGCCAGAAACTTCCTCCCATTGTCCACAGATTCAAACGCAACTAGCTACACACATGGAGATTGATGGTGACAACGAGCAGACAGATCTTCAGCCACCCTGCTCCATTCGTTGCAACTGGTGGTCCTAGGGAGCAACAACAGGAAGAAATGACTCAAATCGACTGACGGGTTAAAATCCTTCATTCCAAGTCATAGCCCGAGAGAGAGAAGAGAGGCATACCCGGGTGGTGAAGGAGTCGTCGTCGGAGGAGGAACCGCTGGAGAGGTCATTAAAGAAGACCATGGCGACCCCGACGGTAGGATGCGAGACGACGAGAGCGAGGAAGCAAGTGAGGAAGAGGCTATAGCTTAGGAAGGAAGGACAGATGGAGGAAACAGGGGAAATGTGACTTGTGGTCCGGGAGAAAAGGGGGTGGGGAAGGGGGGAGGGGGGCGGGGTAGATATTAGGCGGTAGGCCAAAAATTTGGATATGTGGAGGGAAACTTTGTGCGCGGTGCCGCCAGACACTACTCACTTTGAATGATTGTGTGCATCACTAATGATTCTTCTGCTTTACGCGCATGGGATGAGTTTGATAATTCAAATTTTGGTGGAAATTTCCCCGGGTACGTCATTGCCTAATTTAACATCGCTTCCTAATTTGGGCACACAAAATAGTGTACAACACACAAACCACACTTAGTAAATCGAGAAATTTTAGTAATTAAACAGAGCCAGTTGACCTAAACATTGCTCTAACAAAAGATGAGCATTAAAAACAAAGCCTAAGTACGCATAATTTTAACAAATTTGCCGCCGCGCCGACCTATCATCGCCGGTGTGAGATGAGACGTCTATGACTTGTCCTGGCGAAATGCCGCCGTTGGTAGACTCCATGTCCCCTCTGCTGAAGTCGACCGCGTCCTCATCATCATCCTCGGTGCCTTCCTCAAGGTTGTAGTAGTCGTAGTAATGGCTGCGCCAGAGCTCGAGTTGGTACTCCATCGCTGATTCCTCGATGGACAGACTCTTCTCTACCTCGACCTCTGCCACGTGCAACTCCTCCTCCCGGCGCTCCTTGATCTCCGCCGCCTCCTGCATCTCGAGATCCCGCTCGAGGATCTCATGAGGAAGCAGGTGCTCCATGGCCATCGCCGCCTTTTCGTACGTGGGTTGCATGCTGAATTCCGAGGTGGCCTGGAATATCTTGGCTTGTGCGTCCTCGATCTTGGTGTGGATGGCCTCGACCCGGGCTAGGGCGACATCGGCGGCATGGACGGCAGCTCGAGCACTCTTGGCGTTTACAGCCGCCGTTGCAGCAGCAACTGAAGCTATCTCAGCTGCCTCAGCTGCCCTGTCAGCTGCCACAGACGCCCTCTCGGCGGATGCGGCCGCGCTCAATGCGGATGCGGCGACACTCTCGGCGCAGGCGGCCGCACTCTCGGCACAGGCAGCGGCGTGATACGTCTCCAACGTATCTATAATTTTTGATTGTTCCATGCTGTTATATTATCATTCTTGGATGTTTTATAATCATTTTTTGGTACTAACCTATTGACATAGTGCCAAGTGCCAGTTGCTGTTTTCTGCATGGTTTTTACATCACAGGAAATCAATATCAAATGGAGTCCAAACGCAATGAAACTCCTGGAGGATTTTTTGGGCCAGAAGAAAGCCAGTGGGCCAAGGATCACCTGGGGGGCTGCTCGAGGGGAGCAGCACCCACCAAGGCGTGCCAGGAGGCCCAGGCACGCCCGGGTGGGTGCTCCCCACCTCGAGTGCCCCGCTGAACTGCCTCTTTGCTCTATAAATACCACAATATTCCAGAAACCCTAGGGCAGTCGACGAAAATCAATTCCAGCCGCCGCTAGTTCCAGAACCACCTAATCCAATCTAGACACCATCACGGAGGGGTTCATCATGCTCATTGGTACCTCTACGATGATGCGTGAGTAGTTCTTTGTAGACCTACGGGTCCGTAGTTAGTAGCTATATGGATTCCTCTCTCTCTTTTGATTCTCAATACAATGGTCTCTTGGAGATCCATATGATGTAATTCTTTTTGCGGTGTGTTTTTTGGGATCCGATGAACTTTGAGTTTATGATGAGATCTATCTTTTTATCCATGAAAGTTATTTGAGTCTTCTTTGATCTCTTATATGCATGATTGCTTATAGCCTCGTATTTCTTCTCCGATATTTGGTTTTTTTGGCCAACTTGATCTATTTATCTTGCAATGGGAAGAGGTGCTTTGTGATGGGTTCGATCTTATGGTGTTTGATCCCAGTGACAGAAGGGGAACTGACACGTATGTATCGTTGCTATTAAGGATAAAAAGATGGGATCCATATCTGCCGCAATAGATAAACGGATCTTGTCTACATCATGTCATCGTTCTTATTGCATTACTCCATTTCTCCATGAACTTAATACACTAGATGCATGCCAGATAGCGGTTGACGTGTGGAGTAATAGTAGTAGATGCAGGCAGGAGTCGATCTACTAATCTTGGACGTGATGCCTATATAATGATCATTGTCTAGATATCGTCATGAGTATTTTAAGTTCTATCAATTGCCCAATAATAATTTTTTCACCCATCGTTTGCTATTTTTCTTGAGAGAAGCCACTAGTGAAATCTACGCCCCCCGGGTCTCTTCTTTAATACATTTGCCTTTGTGATCTATTTTCCTTTGCTTTTATTTTTAGATCTATTAAACCAAAAATACAAAAATACCTTCCTGCAATTTATTTCATTTGGCGTTCGATCTATCGATTATTAAAACTTTCTCCCGTCCTCGTGCCAATTTCTGGCGCCATTACCCGAAAGGGATTGACAACCCCTTTAACACGTTAGGTTGCGAGTATTTGTTATTTGTTTGCAGATGTTGTTTACGTAGTGTTGCTTGGTTCTCCTACTGGTTCAATAACCTTGGTCTCGTCACTGAGGGAAATACCTACCGTCAAAGTGCTACATCATCCCTTCCTCTTTGGGGAAATACCGATGTAGTCTAACAGACATCACGACACTCGGGGAGGACGCGACCATCGTA
The DNA here is from genome assembly GCF_018294505.1 of Triticum aestivum. Lineage (NCBI taxonomy): Eukaryota > Viridiplantae > Streptophyta > Magnoliopsida > Poales > Poaceae > Triticum > Triticum aestivum. Next base: position 190,140,506 of record NC_057801.1, read on the forward strand.
CGACCTTCACAAAGCATTTCCACATCGTCATCTTTGCAAGAAGGAGGTGCGGGAATGGGGATAGGGATTCGTGGATTTGGTGGTTGCCGACACTGTAGCAAATGAGCCGGCAAAGCGTAAGGAGGAAGACTTAAATAGACCCACAAATTTTCATCGCAAACGGTCCCTACAAAAAAATTGTGTGTGATGTTGTGGATATTTTTTATTAGCTGTGAAATACGAATTGGAGTAAAGTGAAAACGGATGGTGTTTTAAATGTATGAGAAAATTTGTAGTACTAATACAACTGTCATGTCAAATTTTGGAAAATTTCAGGGGTCACTTGACCTTTTAAGACATTTAAGTGATTTTCTAGCCATTTAATGACCGTAATTCAAATTTGAACTACATGTGCATGCAACAGCTAACCATAACAGTTTGAAAAGTCATATTTGTGTACTTGTGTGCGATTTAATTCCATGTGTAGTAAATTGGAAGGAATTTTCAAACATATTGGTCTAACGGCTATGACACAATTAAGCATGAAGTGCCATGGCATTTAATTTCCAAAAAAATAAAAAAAGATCAGAAACACATGGAACCTTGCTTGATGTAATGTCATGCCACAAAGATGATGTGGTAAAAAATTTGGCATGTTTGACGAAAGTTTGGACACACACCCCTCACACATCAAAGCAACTCACTAGAAGGCTCGTGTTTTTGAGAGGGAACAATGCATATTTGATGACGAACGGGAGATAGCTTTCCCTTATGATCTTCAAATTTTTTCTACATTTAACATGCACTAATACAACTCTCATGTGAAAATTTGGAAAATTCCAGGGGTCATTTGACCTTTTAAAGACATTTAAGTGATTTTCTAGCCATTTAATGACCGTAATTCAAATTTGAACTACATGTACATGCAACAACTAACCATAACGGTTTGAAAAATCATATTTGTGTACTTGTGTGCGAGTTAATTCCATGTGCAGTAAATTCGAAGGAATTTTCAAACATATTGGTCTCATGGCACGGACACATGCATGGAGTGCCATGGCATTTAAACTCCAAGAAATAAAAAAACGATCAGAAAAACATGAAACCTTGCTTGGTGTAATGTTATGCCACCAAGATGATGTGGTAAAAAATTGGCCTGTTTGACAAAAGTTTGGACACCCCCCTCACAAACCGGAGCAACCCACTAGAAGGCTCGTTGTTGTGAGAGGGAACAATGCATGTATGATGATGAACGAGAGATAACTTCCTCATACGGACTTCAATTTTTTTCTATGTTTAACATGCACTAATACAACTGTCATGTCAAAATTTGGAAAATTTCAGGGGTCATTTGACCTCTTAAAGACATTTGAGTGAATTTCTAGCCATTTAATGACCGTAATTCAAATTTGAACTACATCTACATGCAACGGCTAACCATAACGGTTTGAAAAATCATATTTGTGTACTTTTGTGCGAGTTAGTTCCATCTGCAGTAAATTAGAAGGAATTTTCAAACATATTGGTCTCACGGCACGGACACATGCATGGAGTGCCATGGCATTTTAATTCCAAAAAAATAAAAAATGATCAGAAAAACATGAAACCTTCAATCATGTAATGTCATGCCACCAAGATGATGTGGTAAAAAAATTGGCCTGTTTGACGAATGTTTGGACACTCACCCCTCACAAACCGGAGCAACTCACTAGAAGGCTCGTGGTTCCAAGAGGGAACAATGCATGTTTCATTATGAATGGGAGATAGCTTCCTCTTGCGGCCTTTATTTTTTTTATGTTTAACGTGCACTACTACAACTGTCATGTGAAACTTTGGAAAATTCTAGGGGTCATTTGACCTTTTAAAGACATTTAAGTGATTTTCTAGCCATTTCATGACCATAATTCAAATATGAACTACATCCACATGTAACGGCTAACCATAACGGTTTGAAAAATCACATTTTTGTGTACTTGTGTGCAAGTTAAAAAATTATCAGATGATGTAAATATATGGTGTTCAAAAAAGAAAATGTAAAGATCTGGCAAGACAACCGCCCCCACATGATTGGCACTCTATTTCGCGGCTCGAGGTTTGGTAGGTGAGTGGCGGGGATCATTAATGAGTTGGTTGATGATGTAGTGTTAAGTTCACACACAGATTTGGCTGCAAGAATCGTGTGTAATTCAAACTACAGTACTCGTAAATTCCGGCGACCGGTGTGTGTACTGTTCCCGTCGATCTAGATTCCGGCCGCCAATAATACTACCTTGCTCACGTCATCCCTCCTGCATTCTCATCTACATCCTCCCATCACTCGCGCTCTCTCTCTCTCTAGCTCTCTCTCTCTCTCTCAAATCTCTGCCATGGCGCCGCTGGTCTGCCCACGCGCCGACGAGGAGTCGCCACCCCCGAGGACGCTCACTCGAATAGCAGCGACGAGGACCCCTATGCGCCTCCGGGCGAGGTTGCACCGGAGGCCCCAACTTTGGATTGGTTTTGGGGCCACTACAATCTTTGTCTGTGGAAGTCGCTGCCACCGGCTAAGAAAGCCAGGCAAGTGGCGTTCAAGAAGGAGATGGCAGAGGAGGAAGCCAGGTACCAGGCAGCCTGTGAAGCCCGTGATGCCACCTGGAAAAAGGAGGCAGTGGAGCTTTGGGGGCGGGCACGTCGTCGTGTGGAGGAGGTGTACGAAGACGGGTACTTCGCGAGGAAGGTCAAAGGTGCTGGGCGCCTCATCGCTGTGTGGAGGTGGGCTGATAAGTTCCAGCGTGCCACCGACGAGGAGCTCTGGTGGGCGCCCAACAAAATGGCAACATCCTTTGCGCTCGTCTGCCAGTAAGAGGCAGATTGGTACGTCAAGCGCAGCGAGGCAGAGGAGGCGGAGTACTGCCTCCGCACTGGGAAGATGCCACGCGCCAGGGAGCTGCTGGCAAGGGGCTGCCGGAATACTAGCCCCAGGAGGGATTATTAGTTTTAGTATTGTTCGTTTTTAATTTTATGCATTGTACCTAGTAGTTACGTATCATCACGTATATGTGATGATATTATATATATTCTATGATGAACTCATGAATATATATATATACATACATCTGGGCTATTCTGTTACGCGTAACAAAATATTATTCTGTTACCCTACTTGAACTGATGGTTTCAGGCGGTTGTACTGATGATCTTCATCTCGTTGAACTGATCGTCTTTTCGTCGGAATGGGGCGTGTAATATATCGTTGAAAGCTCTTGACATCTACATTACAAATATATAGGATTTTTTTGCAAAATTGTCACGGTTTAAGAGCATTTTTGAAAAAACCGTTTTTTCCAAAACCGAAAACGCGAATCGTATTTTGGACTCAATTTTCAAATGGTTTGTCGGAATTGAGCAAATAAGGTGGCGTTGGAAAGCTGGTCAAAATCCGCATCTTCCATATATCTACTGTTTTTTCAAATTATATACAATTTTAAAGTAATTTGGAAAATGGTGAAATTCTAGGCGAAAAGTATTTTCACATTTTTTTCAAACGGTTTGTCGGATTAACACAAATGATACGACGTTGGAAAGCTATGGAAAATGCGTAACTTTTTCGTATAGAAATGTTTTTCTAATTCCTTACGGTTTAAAAACGAATTCGAATACGGTCAAATTTGATTTTGAACGCGATTTTTTTAAAAAGTTTGTCGAAATATGGCAAACAATATACCGTTGGATAGCTATCGAAAATGCGAAACTTAGTCATGTTGAACGTTTCCTCTACTTCGCAACCGTTTAAAAATAATTTTTAATACGGCATGACGGATACTGCTGTTTTCTCGTCTGAAAAACAGAGCAGTCATACTAATATATGTGTATGTTTGTACTAAGCTATTTTTTGTAAAGTAATTTTGAATGGTTCCAAAAAAATGGTACTTGTACTTATGCTTGCATGGGTTTGTACTAAGCGTGTTTTCACTAACTAGACTTTGCTCTGTTTTTTGGGTAATATTTTTCTCGTAAGTTTTCAACGGTTTACTGTATCGTCGCCCCTGTACTTGCATGGTTTGTATCATCGAACTGAATGATATTTTATTCAAAAAGAAAATATGTTTGTTTTGTTTCTTTTTTTTGAACTCAACGTTTTTTTGACAATGTTGTTCTGAACTTCTCTCATTTTACGACTTGTACTGAGGTACTTACTAAGCATGATTTTCATGTGGTTTCTTTTTTTGCTCGAACTATACAATTTGAATTTCTGTCATTTCTTTTATTCCGAACGGACCATCGTTTTTAACTCGTACTGAGGTACTTACTACGCCCGATCTGGGGTGGCTGTCGCGTGTCTCGGCGTGTTTTGAACTCGATGATATTTTTTCATCAATTTACTGCCCATTTTTTTCATCACACTTGAGAGAGTGATTAATAGGTTTACTTACTGGCTAGTAACACATGAACTCCTCGAGCAATAATACATGAACTACTAGGAACATAAATTTTCATCGAGCACTTGAAAACATAAAATATTACATAAAGAGAAGCACCGAACAGTGAATGTAAAAATAACTCACACATCCATCATATACTAGGAGCTTCCACTTGAATAGGAAAATTTGTTTATCCCTCACCAATTAAAACATGAAACCTGAAGAAAAGAAGTATTGGTTTCTCATTGACATAATAACAAACAGGAGCACAAAATCATAGCTTTTCATCAATGTCAGCATGATGCATCGTTGCATTTTTCTCGTTGTTGTTGTTGTTGTTGTTGTTGTCTTCCTGGACTATTGAAAGTTCTCTTCTCGGTCATTTATTGTCATGGCCAATAACGCATGAAGGTGCTCTTCCAGGTCTCCACTCTCCCGAAATCCTTAAAACATTAAAAATCAACAGATTTACACAACGAATATAGAAATGCACAAATGAATCCCCTCCTCAAGATCAGTGATGAAGGATGCAATAAATATCATCGACCAAATGCCAAAGCGTATTATAAATGAGAGCACAAATAAAACAACCCTTTAGTTTTCCCAGGTTTCTTCGCGATCCACATTGGTTTTTTTCCTCATTGAAATTTTCTTCCTCTGAAGTTATGGTAGTTTTTGAATCTTAATTAATGATAGACCATTTTTTGCTAAACTATCGCACATTTCTAGAGTAGTGGAGAAGGAGCTCATGTCACTATCGAATCAATTGTATTAGAAGTTAATGGAATATAAGTAAAACAAACTAACTGATTTTTAAGTGCTCCTACGAACTAAAATTAAATTAGAAATTAAACAGAACTTATTTTTTCAAGTGCTCCTATGAGTAGGACACACAGAACCTGACAAGGCAATGTACAAGTTCATGTAAAAAGAACAACCAAATTCATGTACAGTAAACATTATAAGTTCACAAAGAAACCTAAAAAGAGCTTTGTACTATATCTGCTACAACAACTATAACAACCAAGTTAATGTATGCCATGGGGTCGGAATGGGAGGACACTGCGAATCCTGGAGTGGTGGAGAGGAAGCTCATGTCACTACCACATCAATTATGGTACTAGAAGTTCATGGAATATATGTAAAACAAACTAATTGATTTTTAAGTGCTCCTATGAACTGAACCTAAATTAGGAATTGAACGGAACTTAAACGATGGAAACTTAGGGTAAACCAGTTGGTTTATACGAACTAGTTATGATTGGACTAATGCCCGCGTTCCACTTGGACGGCTGCCAGTCACCATGGCGGACGAGCTCGTGGCCAAGTGCGGCCAAGGCGACCACCGGGAACTGTAGGTGCTTGTGCTTCTTCTCAGCAGCGAACTCACACAAGGTGGATGTGAGGAGGGGAAGCACGGCTCATGGGTGGCCTTCATCTTGCTGCCGGATACGGGCTGCTCGCACTCATGGGCGTCGTCAACCGGATGCGGGGCAGCACCACTCGTGGACGGAGATCAATAGAAGCTTTTCCAACAAAGCATTCTCTAATGCAAATTTCCTAGCAACTTCATCCAATGCCACAAATGCATTAGCTCTGGTTTTAGCTGAAACTAAATTTAGATGAAATGTGAGAAAAGCTGTTAGGAGGATAAGAAACCATTTTCCAAACAAGAAAATAAACAAGTTCAAGCATGAGTATAGCAATAGGAGTTGCTGGCATGTTTATGTGAATGTGTATGTTTGTTCAGTACAACCATGTTTATGTTGTTCAGTACACCATGCTTATGGAACTACAAACTCTTTTTCTCTTTGAAACAAGCAAGATTCACAAAAACATACTACATCTCTAGCATCCGAAGTTACTTGTCATGAACTGACAGATTTACACAAGTAGACCAACCAATGGTGAAATGTACTAACCATTTTTAAAAGAATCAGTAATTTGGTGCATGTTGGGGATTCATGTGTTTCGTTGTACTGAACTTAATAACCAAAATGCACATTCATACAAAAAACATCCAAAAAGAAGTGAAAGCACCTAGGTGGAATAAAGTTGAAGCCGACAGCCATGGACTGCTGGTTGCGACGAACTCGACCACCCTGATGCCATGGGGTTGGACTGAGGACGTCACACATGCGCCCTTGACGATGGGAAAGAGCGTGGGAGACTACAACTACCAGGACTACAAAAACACATATCGACTCTGTAGGCAGAGACTACAACACACACACCCATTCCTGAATTGCAAATTTGCAATACATATTTACATTCTACAACAAGGTGGTATCTCTGTACTTACAAACTTTATGGAAGGTGAAATCAAAAAATTTCTTTTTTTAACTTTGTTTCTTTTTTCTCTGAACTGAAACAAACTTAACCACGTACTTGTGTGATTTTATTTTCAAACAACACAAGAGAAGAGCTTTATTTACATCATCGATACATGTCCAACCATTTCATTTCTGGAAAACAAGCAAACATCTTTGTCCTATTTATATAACCCAACCTTTTTTTGTAGAAGTGAAGCACATAATAGAGCAAAAACTAGAAGCTGATTGTGAATAGTATTAGAAGTTCAGTGCACACATAAGAAGAAATAGCAAATACGAGTATGGAGCAGCAGCAGTACGGATATGTAAAAGCTCTAGAATTTGATTTAAAAAATGAAGTAGCTTGATCTGGTTAGTACTATCGTAACTAGATACATGTAAAAGTTAAGTGACAACAAGTTCAAAAGAAATTTAGAAAATGAAACCGGATTGATGGGCTTACTTCATGCATTAAATTGTACACCACAGCATCTTGTCTGGATGTACACGAAGGAGCTGGCGGGCTGCACGTTGAGCCACGTTGTGCAGAGAACTGGTGTCAAATGATTCAGTCTCGGCGGGCTTGGAGCATGCCATTGCTGCAATCAGAGTTTTTCACCATTGATTTCTGAATAGTAGGTACGAGAATCACAAAAGGTTAGACTGATGAAGCTCTAGGAATTTTAGCTCGAAGAACAAACGCGTTTAAGTTCAAAGATGAAACATAGTTTGAGTGTTCCTCAGTGTGATTTTCTCCATAAGGAAAATCATAGAAGCAACATAGTTGGACTGAAGCTCTAGCAACATAGTTTAACTTAGGAAATTTTCCATCGGTCGGCCCTATGAACAAGTTACCATTGATAAATAATGCCCAACCTCAGTGCTAGCATTCTTCAAGTTACATCTAAGAGGAGCCTTTTTTTTGATCTGTTATCATTGACGAGAGCTGAAGTAATTACAAAATTATCCTAACCAGCATATCCTCAAATAAGTTGAAGTTTCTTTTACTTGGGAACAACTCAATTCAGGTGTCTCTCACATAAATACATTTCTGTTTAGGCTTAAGAGACAGTCGGCCTGTGTTAACTGAAAACAACTCAAGTTTAACATGGCACATATCCTAGAGATACATGCTTCTCAAGCCTGGACAAAGGAAAAAAATGATTTTTCAATGCATTGTGGGCAAGAACGGATCCGAGTCAGAACTGATGCGATTTATTCCATCGAACTACTACAAAAGTTTCTCTATAATGATACGTTTTTAACATACAAGTATTGAACTGTTTACCGCCTTTTCATTATGAATTGAGGGCATAATACATGTTAAACTGTTACACAAGAGCCAAATTCAGAAATACATATATATTGGCGTAATCCAAATATGTGCATTTTTAGAAAAAAACTCTCTAAACCTTCTATAGGAAAGAACTTGAACCATCAGTCCAAAACATATTTTAAGTTGAATGATCATTTTTCCTTACCGAGTGTTAAGGAAAACGAAACCAGAGACGAGCTCGCCGGAGAACTTGGACCGACGAACTTGCACACGGTGAGCTGTAGGGGGTAAGGGAGGGCGGTAGTGTGTGGGGTTCTGAGGCGGCGAATGGAAGTGGAAGCAGGGAGCGAGCTGCCGACGCGATGGAAGCAGAGGGATAACAGCGCGTGGAAGTAGGGGATGGGGTGGCGATGTGTGGAATCAACGGGGAGCTGTCGATGGTGCGTGGAAGGAAGGGGAGGGGGGCAGCGACGCCTAAAATCAGGGAGGGAGCGGTCGCTACCGTGGTGGTTGGTAGCCATGGCGACTGGTGCGAGGCGGTGGACGCAGCGGCCAGCGGGGGCACGTTATTTCGCCGGTAGGTGGGAAGGGGGTGCGGTGAGTAGCCGGTAGGTGAGAGCAAGGAGAGGTGGGGCGGGGCTGCGGCTGGTTGCCCGGGAGGTGGGAGGCGGGGGCATGGCTGGACGCCAGGGAGGTGGGGGTGGGGCCACGGCTGGTCGACAGGGAGGTGGGAGGCAGCGGCACGGCTGGACGCCGGGGAGGTGGGAGGCGGGGCCTTGGCTGGTCGCCGGGAAGGTGGGAGGCGGGGCCGCGACTGGTCGCCGGGGAGGTGGGAGGCGGCGGCACGGCTGGTCGCCGGGATCTTTTTTTTAGCAGACGCCGGGAGGTGGGATGCGTCTGCGAGGAGGTAGGCGCATGGGAGGATGGGCTCGGGGGATTGCGCCCGGTGGCCTTTTTCAGGAAATCAGTTCGATTGCTCCTTATAGGGCCAAGGGTAACAGAATAATATTCTGTTACTAGTAACAGTATACCCCTGTCCTATATATATACATATTATGAATTCCATCTTCTATCTGTTTTTGTATACTAATTTGAATCTAGCTATTATCATCCACATATACAGAATGGAAAGCGTATATGCACACACATTAAAACAAAACATATAAGAGCGGAAAACAGAGTACACACATTGAAACAGAGCAATAAACAGAGAAATACTATGATTGCTGTGAATACATAGCTATCCACATCGAAACAACTCAACAAAATAAAAGTGTCCCTGAGACCATGACCAGCAGCCCTTGCCTACGGTAGCTCTTGGCTCTGCCTGAACTCATGCAGGCGTTCGTCCAAGCGGTCGACACGCTCATGGTAGATCTGGAGCGCAATCTCGAGCTCCAAGTTGGCTATTTCATCGGAGATCACCAGCTCGAGGATGCGATGGCCATGTTCCTCTACTGCACCCGGGTGGAGACCTGGGCCAAGGAGGTGGTCGAGCCTACCGACTAGCGCGTTGGCATCAAGCGGGCTGCGGACAAGGCGGACGGCGCGACCCATGCGAACGGCGCGGCGGGCATCCGGTTCAAGTACGACGCGGCCGGCCTCTGGTGCAAGTACAATACAGAGGGCCTCTGCCCACTCCTAGCAAGGAATGGGGGTACTTCCAGGACGTGTACCCAGCTGCAACGCCCTGTCAACAGCAGGCAAGCGCTGATGGATCTGCTCTTCCTATGCAGCGCGCCGCGCCTCTCGCTCTGCGGCACTCCAGCAGTCTCGCCGTGTGGTGAGCCGCAGCCTATCGGCACGGACGCGCCTAGCTTGCTCTGTGGCGCGCCATCGATCATGTTGTGCGGCAAGCTGCAGCCTCTCAGCGCTAACATTCCTATCTTGATCCACGGCACTGAGGCTCCATGCGCCAAGGGTCTGCTCAACCCTGGCGACGATGCGCACCACGGCGTCGTCCCATCGCGTTGCTGGGGAGCGCCTCGGCCTTGACGGACCATGGCGCCTTCTCATTTTCCTCGTCGACAAGGTTGATGGCAGAGGCGGTGCTTTGGTGGGTTGGCATGCTTGGAAAAGGTGGATGTGCTACAGGTTGCGCTTGTTGCCTCCGTGCGTTGCACACCGCCTAGGTTTATGCGCAATATCGCTGGGTGGCGGGGGTGATGAAATGGCGGGAAATGGTGGCATGTTCATAAAATGCCATCAACTAATGGAAACTTAGCATATAAGGAACATCGAGATAGCACAAGAAGTAGATGATGATTAGATGAACACGGACCACACTAGGGAACCCGTCGGTGATGAACCCATCAATCACAAACGGTTGTAGACTAGCAAGCGTTTGCCCACAACACACATGACTCATTCCATCACAAACAGGTCGGATGGACCAACTGTATGTCACGTATCGCATATTGTCAAAAAAGTAATGCGGTAGACCTTCTTTAACATGTGTTAAAAAAATAAAAAATAAAATAAAAAACAAGGACCTCGAGGTTAATTTAACTGATGGGATGGGTCATAGAGGTCATTTAATTTGACCTTTATGACCCATCCTATAAGTTAATTTAACATCAAGACAACTTCCCATCTAGTCACCCATCTAATGGCTGCTCCAGCCTGATTACAGTTAACTTGAGAGTTCTCTTAGATGAGCTATTGGTGGAACAGCTAGTCCTTGCTGATATAGGATACCTCTTCGCATCCTTATGGTGTACGCGGATGACCACCCATCACCCAATGGCCAATATATCTTGTGTAGACATAGCATATCACATACGCCTTATTAGAAGCAATCGTGTGTGTTATTGTCGGTCTTCGCACACATTTCTGATTATAGACCTGTTTGTCGCATATCACACACGTCTTGTTATATTGAACCGTTTCTGTTATCTTGCCTCAACATAAATAGTCCATCCGAGTGAACTGTATGCCCTCTATCGCACACACCTTCATCTAGCTGACCATTTCTTTTGTTCGGCCTCATCCGAGTGAACCGTATGCCGTATATCGCACATGCCTTCATCTGCCTGCCCGTTTCTTTTGTTCTGCCTCATCGCAAACAGTTAATTGAACTGAACCGTATGCCCGACATCGCACATGGAACTAAAATCTGGACCGTGTTTGATGTATCCTTCATCGCAAATGTTTTGCATCTTTTTTACGGTTATTTTACATCACCGTTTGCGATTAATGCATCGCACAGGGTTTCGTCGAAGGGTCTCTGATCGTAGTGTCGCGTTAGCACCCTCCTGCTGTAGTGTAGTGTTATATGAGTTATATGATTTGGTGACTGCGTGTTGTTTGAAGTCCCGTATGAGATCGCAGACAAGACGAGGAGCTCCGGAATGGTCCGGAGATAAAGATTGATATATAGGACAATGATATTCAGACATCGGAAGAGTTTCAGAGTGCACCGTGTAGTCATCAGGACACCGGAAGGGGTTCCAGACACCCACGGGAGGTCTATGGGCCTAATGGACCAAGGGGAGAGACACACCGGCCCACAAGGGGGCTAGCGCGCCCCTCTCCCTAGCCATCGGCCTTATGGAAGGAAAGGGGAAGGGCTAGCCCCTCCCGCCTTCCCCTCCACATGGGAGAAAGGAAGGGGGGCGCCACCCTCCCCTGCCTTTCCCCGCGCGTCTAGAAAGGCAGGGGGCGTGGCTAGGGGCAGGACCCCAAGTGGGATTCGGCCCCACTTGGGGTGCCTCCTTGGCTGCTCCTCCCTCCCCCCACCTATATATATGTGGGAGGGGGTGCCACACATAAGCCACGACAATCTCTTATCCATGTGCGCCGCTCCTCTCCACAGTTTCGTCCCTCGGTCATATTTTCGTAGTGCTTAGGCGAAGCCTTATGGAGATAGCATCACCACCACACCACCATGCCGTCATGCTGCCGGAACTCATCCACTACTTTGTCGTCTTGCTGGATCAAGAAGGCGAGGACGTCACCGAGCTGAACGTGTGCTGAACGTGGAGGTGCCGTATGTTTGGTACTTGATCGGTTGGATCACGAAGAAGTTCGACTACATCAACCGTGTTACTGAACGCTTCCGCTTACAGTCTACGAGGGTACGTAGACACACTCTCCCCTCGTTGCTATGTATCTCCATGGATAGATCTTGCGTGTGCGTAGATTTTTTTGGTTTTCCATGCAACATTCCTACATTCCTAAAGTGGTTGGGGTTTGATATTTCTTTGTGGATACTACCTACATTCCTAAAGTACAAGCTAAAAATTATTTTCATAATTTATAGGACGAAACTAAAGCAGACTTGTAGTTCAAATTTGAATTACTTGGTGTAAATCGATAGAAAGTCAATAAATCCATGTAATACAACAAAGCACTCTAAAATTCATGAAAATTTGGTAGTTGGAGTCCCATGTGGTCTACTTGGGATGAAAACAAAAAGGGCATAATTTATGATCTTATTTGTCGCACTTGCTTCACAAAAAAGTCATCTTGAGAAAAAAAGGAAAAATAAGTTTTAATTTGTGGTATTGCGAGTTTAACATTTTCCCCACAAGCTAGCACACATAAAAGGCCCCATGCAAAATGATTTTAGTTTTTTAGGTTGTTTCCTTTTCTATAATTTCTTTTAGATTGTTTTCACAGTTGCATGGCTATCATATTAAATAGTTCGGAATTTAACCTTTCTTTGTGGCTATTGCATGCATTCCAAATGTGCAAGCTCAATATTATTTTCTAGAATTTATATGACCAAACTAGAGCACACTTATAGTTCAAATTTGAATTACTTGATGTAAATCACTAGCAATTCAAGAAGTTAATGAAATATAGAAAAAACACTATGAAATTCATGAAAAAATGGCAGTTGGAATCCCATGTGGTCTACTTTAGGTGAAAATTGAAAGGGCGCAATTTACAATCTTATTTGTGTCACTTGCTTCACAATAAAGGTCATCTTGGACACTAGGAAAAATGAAAATAACTTTTATTTGTGATATTGCTAGTTTATCATTTTCCCCACAAGCTAGTGCACATAAAAGCCCCCCATGTAAAAGGTTTTCAATTTTTAAAGTTTTTTTCACTATGACCACATACGGATGTATGTAGATGCATTTTAGAGTGTAGATTCACTCATTTTGCTCCGTATGTAGTCTATAGTGGAATCTCTACAAAGACTTATATTTAGGAACGGAGGGAGTAGAAATATTGGAGGATCATTAAATGTGATCTTCTTCCATTGACTGAGGACTTGTACAATTATGATCTTTCATGGTTTCATATCATGCTTCTTCCGAAGAAAGTGCATGGTGTTTAGATTGAGAAATGTAGACCCATCTGGTTGCTAATTGTGAGTTTTAAAATCTTCACCAAGGTGTGCACTAATAGGTTGTATAATATTGCTCGTTCAGTGTGCCCAATCGATCCCAAGTGGTATATAGGGATCATTATACGCCAAGTAACATCAAAAGTGCGGGTTTCCGAAGATGGAATGTCTAATGGTTTTTCGCTTGGGAAATTAATCAGACTTGCGAGCGGAATAAGCAAGGCGAGCTTTGGATCTATTATTGGACAATCTTATTGGGTATAACAAGGGCTTCCCTGAATACCCAATGTTTCATATCTGAAGCAAGTTTTCAAGAAACTGCTCAAATTTTACCAAAAGCTGCCCTAGGAGGTCACATTGATTGGTTGAAAGCCTTGAAACAAAATGTAGTTCTAGGGGGTGGGGGTTATATCCATTGGTACCTGATTCCAAAAATTTGTGCATCATTCCCCACAAGACAAGAACAGACTGCCTTTATGCCTGATCACAATATACTTGAGGAAGTAGTTGTCCTTCATGAGACGATCCATGAGCTCGACACTGAGAAACTCGACAAAGTTATCCATGAGTTCCACACTGAGAAACTCGACAGAGTTATCTTTAAGGTGGACCTTGAAAAGGCCTACGACAATGTAATGTGTTCTTTTCTTCAACAAGCTCTTTGCATGAAAGGTTTTGCGACTGAATGAAGGTAACATGTGGATTCTTACTTTCAAAGCGGGTGTGATGGGGTTAAGGTCAATGATGACATCGGTCATTCACCCTTTATGGCATCATCCTTGAATCCATCCAATATTCTTAAGGCCCCATCTATATATGGAATCTTTCTTAAAATATATCTCAAAACATTAGTACATAGAGATTGTCATTAATTACCAAAGCCACACTTAGGGGATATATGCACTTTCAGCATCCCCATGGGAGCTATTTATAACCTAGGGGTTATTAGGTCCCCAACGTATCTATAATTTTTTTATTATTTCATGCTATTATATTATCAATCTTATATGCTTTATATGCAATTTTATATCATTTTTGGGAACTAAACTATTAATTTAGTGCCCAGTGCCACTTCCTGTTTTTTTCCTATTTTATTGTTTCACAGAAAAATTATAGTGCAAGTGGGAGACTGAAGGAAATATGCCCTAGAGGAAATAATAAAGTTGTTATTTATATTTCCTTATATCAAGATAAATTTTTATTAGTACATGTGTGAATACATAGACAAAACAAAGTGTCCCTAGTATGCCTCTACTTGACTAGCTCGTTAATCAAAGATGGTTATGTTTCCTGACCATAGACAAGTGTTGTCATTTGATGAACGGGATCACATCATTAGTGAATGATGTGATGGACAAGATCCATCCATTAGCTTTGCATAAGGATCGTTAAGTTTTATTGCTATTGCTTCATTCATGACTTATACATGTTCCTCTAACTATGAGATTATGCAACTCCCGAATGCCGGAGGAACACCTTGTGTGCTATCAAACGTCACAACGTAACTGGGTGATTATAAAGATGGTCTACAGGTGTCTCCGAAGGTGTTTATTGAGTTGGCATAGATCGAGATTAGGATTTGTCACTCCATGTATCGGAGAGGTATCTCTGGGCCCTCTCGGTAATGCTCATCACTATAAGCCTTGCAAGCAATGTGACTAATGAGTTAGTTACAGGACAATGCATTACGGAACAAGTAAAGAGACTTGCCGGTAACGAGATTGAACTAGGTATGAAGATACCGACAATCTAATCTCGGGTAAGTAACATACCGATGACAAAGGGAACAACGTATGTTGTTATGCGATTTGACCGATAAAGATCTTCGTAGAATATGTAGGAACCAATATGAGCATCCAGGTTACGCTAATGTTTATTGATCGGATATGTGTCTCGATCATGTCTACATAGTTCTCGAACCCGTAGGGTCCGCACGCTTAATGTTTGATGATGATTTGTATTATGAGTTATGTATTTTTGGTGATCGAAGTTTGTTCGGAGTCCCGGATGAGATCACAGACATGACGAGGAGTCTCGAAATTGTCAAGAGGTAAAGATTGATATATTATAAGATTACATTCGAACACTGGAATGGTTTCCGGAAGTATCGGATAAGTTTCAGAGTACCGGGAGGTTACCGGACCCCCCCCCCGAGGGACTATTGGGCCTTCATGGGCCCTAGTGGAGAGGGGAGGCCGGCAGCCAGGTAGAGGCGCCCCCCCTAAGCCCAAACCGAATTGGACTAGGGGTGGGGGCGCGGCCCCCCTTTCCTTCTTCTACTCCACCTCTTTCCCCTTCCCCCCTTCTCCGGAAAGGAAAGGGGAATCCTATTAGGACTGGGAGTCCTAGTAGGACTCCCCCCTTGGCGCGCCCCCTCTAAGTCGGCCGCCCCCTCATCTCCTCCTTTATATATGGGGACAGGAGGGCACCCCAAAGGCACAACATTGTCTTAGCCGTGTGCAGTGCCCCCCTCCACCGTTTACTCCTCCGATAGTATCATCATAGTGCTTAGGCGAAGCCCTGCATAGATCACATCATCAACACCGTCATCACGTCGTCGTGCTGACAAAACTCTCCCTCGACCCTCTGCTGGATCAAGAGTTCGAGGGACGTCATCGAGCTGAACGTGTGGTGAACACAAAGGTGCCGTACGTTCGGTGCAAGATCAGTTGGATCGTGAAGACGTTCAACTACATCAACCGCGTTAACATAACGCTTCCGCTTTCGGTCTACGAGGGTACATGCACACACTCTCCCCCTCTCGTTGCTATGCATCTACTAGATAGATCTTGCGTGATCGTAGGAATTTTTTAAAATTGCATGCTACGTTCCCCAACAGGCTTCTACATCAACATTGCTGCACCTCCAATGATGTGTGAGTAGTTTACCATAGACCTACGGGTCTATAATGATTATCTAGATGGCTTATTCTCTCTCTCTTTCATCTTCAATAAAATGTTCTCCTCGGAGTTCTATTCGATGTAATCTTCTTTTGCGGTGTGGTTGTTGGGATCCGATGAATTTTGGGTTTATGATTGGATTATTCATTGAAAGTAATTGTGTCTTTTCTGAACTTTATTTTGTATGATTGTTATAGCTATGTAACGCTTTCCGATCTATGGGTTTTCTTTGGCCAAATTGATTCGTTGATCTTCAGTGGAAGTGATGCATAGTAGTAGGTTCAATCTTGCGGTGTCCTCACCCAGTGACAGAAGGGGTAGCGAGGCACGTATTGTGTTGTTGCTACTAAGGGGAGAACGAAGGGGTTTAATCATATTGCTTGGTTTTATTCTGTCTAAATTATGTCATCTTGCTTAAAGCATCACTCTATTTGTCATGAACTTATTACCATAGATGCATGCTGTAGAGCAATCGATTGGTGAAGTAATAGTAGTAATTGTAGGCAGGAGTCGGTCTACTTGTCACGGACATAATGCTTATGTACATGATCATGCCATGAATATCATCATAACTATATGCTTTTCTATCAATTGCCCAACAGTAATTTGTCTACCTACCGTATGCTATTTTTATGAGAGAGAAGCCTCTAGTGAAAACTATGGGGCCCGTGTCTATTTTCATCATATTACAAAAACCATAAATACCTTGCTGCAATTCTATTACTTTTATTTTACTTTGCAATTTATCTATCTACTATTACCAGATTTGATCCTTGCAATTAACGAGTACAAGGGGATTGACAACCCTCTTGCCCATGTTGGGTGCAAGTATTTGCTCTTGTGTGTAGGTACCACTAAAGGTTGTTTGCGTGAGTCTCCAGTTGGTTCAATAACCTTGGTTCTCTACTGAGGGAAATACCATCCGCTACTATATTGCTTCACCCTTCCACTTCGGGGAAAATCCAGCGCAACTCACAAGTAGTAGGGGTCCTTGCAAAATGATCAAGGTTACCCTTGATGGTGGTAAGTTGGAGGGGCGCATGGGTAAAAGATGGTTCATGGGTCTGACAAGATTATTCGAAGGTGGGGGTGTCCATGCCTCATGACGAGCCACTCCTTCTCATGCATTCATGAATGCTTCTTTATATTCATCTTTGATTTTTCTTCTTCTTTTATTTCCTCTTCTCTCTTTTAATTGTTTACCATGGTGCTTTACTTGGACTTTCGTTGACAACCGTGGACTTATGTTAAACCTCGAAGTGGATGCCATGTAGGACCAAGTTGGACCCATTATATAATCTAGTTATTCCTTCAACATCCCTCATCCTTTCCATGTCATTTTTACTATAGGCATGTCGAGCATTTGAAAATAACCTAGTGCTTGTGGTCTAGGGTTCAAAGAATATGCCACTTATCCTCACCATCCACTGGTTCAAGCAATATTCATACATTTTCTTGAACTGTTCAACTGGATAACACCTATGAAAGTAACTTGTATATAGCATTGATGCAATGGAAGTGATATAGCCATACTAGTTGAAAGTATCCAAAAGAAAACTCATATTCTGCAAGTCAACTTTGTAACTCTTTCATGTACCGCTGACATGTTTCACCTCAAACCCCCCTTTTCCTTTCTAGAGAACATCACATAATTGACTCATTTTTATATTAGCCTTTGCTTCTTCAAAATATTTGGCAAATTGCGCTAGCATGCCACTTCTCACATTTGGTTCTGTTTCCTTGGATCATAACCATCATTTGCATCTAATATTTTCTAGCATAGAGATGGTAGGATAGAGTCTTGAATCAATGATGTCATGGTTAAATGACCCACATAAGTTGTTATCTACTGAGTCACACATGGTTCCAATTGGCAAGAAAGCTATAACCCAAACTTTAGGCCTTGCACCGTTAGGTGTTTCTTGAGATATATTGGCTTTGTGGTACATGAAGTCTTCTCTTTTTAAGCATTTGCAACAGCCCAAAATTTCTTTCATAGAGCACGAGTTCTATACTTCTTCCTCCAATTGGCATGTGTCTATCACACATTCTATATCGTGCCCTTGAAATATATGCTTGCACTTTACTGATAAATCCCTACTCATAAGTATAAATGGTAACTAACACAAGCTAGTGACGAGGAGAAAAATAGCGAAATGTAGTGGTATACCTAATTAACAAAGGAAAATGATGTAGAGATAATAAACACAAGCTAGTGGTGTTGATAACCAACTTGTATAGAGATGATTAACACAAGTAAGTGTCATCGATGAGTACCTTCTGTTGATATGAATGAAGACCCATCATGCTCCTTGATACGCTATATCCATGTCTTTGATCGGAATGCCAATGAAACATTCCTAATTTTATCTTGTCTCTTCTTTCACTAATACTCAAGCCACCAAATATATTTGGTTCTTAACATCTTTATCAATGGCACAAAAAAAACTCACCTTGACATGCTCCTTTGAAGAAGCAACCAGTAATCCCAATCACCCTTCTACGTTCATATTTTGTATTCCTTTTTTCATACCATTGAAGCATGCATAGAACTTTTAATATATATTTTTGCTCCATGTTTTTAGTGTCCAAAAAAACACCAATCATTTCTTTAGAGCCTTGTGCTTTGATGTTGAAGCATCCACAAAGTAACCATTGAGCACAATCAATTTAATTCTTTCAAACTTACATGTGGGGTTGGATAATATGGTGCTCATACCTTTTAGTAATGACTTTAGCAGCTACAAGATGATCCTCTATGTTAGGTGCATAATGACCCACAAGTATAGGGGATAAATCATAGTCCTTTCAATAAGCAAGAGGGTCGAACCCAACGAGGATCAGAAGGAAATGACAAGCGGTTTTCAGCAAGGTGTTTTCTACAAGCACTAAAATTATCGGTAACCAATAGTTTGGTAGGAAGGTAATTCGTAACGAGTAACAAGTAACAAGTGTAACAAAGGTGCAGCAAGGTGGCCCAATCCTTTTTATAGCAAAGGACAAGCCTGTACGAACTCTTACATGAAGCAAAGCTCTCCCGAGGACACATGGGAATTATGTCAAGTTAGTTTTCGTCATGCTCATATGATTCATGTTCGCTACTTTGATAACTTGATATGTGGGTGGATCGGTGCTTGGGTGCTACCCTTACTTGGACAAGACTCCCACTTATGATTAACCCCTCTCACAAGCATCCGTGGTACGTCTCCAACGTATCTATAATTTTTATTGTTTCATGCTACTATATTATCATTCTTGGATGTTTTACAATCATTTTATAGAACTTCATATCATTTTTTTGGACTAACCTATTGACATAGTGCCCAGTGCCATTTGCTATTGTTTTGCTTGTTTTTACTTCGCAGAATATCAGTACCAAACAGAGTCCAAGCGCAACCAAACTTTTTGGAGAATTTTTTGGACCAGAATACACCTGTTGGGACAAAGAAGTACCAGAGGGGGGCTCCAAGTGGAGCACAACCCACATAGGCGCGCCTGGGGGCCCAGGTGCGCCCTAGTGGGTTGTGCCCACCTCGGTCGCCTCCCGCACCGCCTCTTTGCTCTATAAATACCCCCAAAATCCAAAAACCCTAGGGGAGTCAACGAAACACAATTCCAGCCGCCGCAAGTTCCAGAACCACCAGATCCAATCTAGACACCATCACGGAGGGGTTCATCATCCTCATTGGTGCCTCTCCGATGATGCGTGAGTAGTTCATTGTAGACCTACGGGTCCGTAGGCGGTAGCTAGATGGCTTCTTCTCTCTTTTTGATTCTCAATACAATGGTCTCTTGGAGATCTGTTTGAGGTAACTCATTTTGTGGTGTGTTTGTCGGGATCCGATGAAATTTAAGTTTATGATCAGATCCATTTATCCATGAAAGTTATTTGAGTTTCTTTGATCTCTTATATGCATGATTACTTATAGCCTCATATTTATTCTTTGAATCTTTGGTTTAGTTAGGCCAACTAGATCGATTTTTCTTGCCATGGGAAGAGGTGCTTTGTGATGGGTTCGGTAGTGCGGTATTCTTTCCCAGTGATAGAAGGGGTAGCAAGACACATATTGATTGTTGCCATTAAGGATAACAAGATGGGGTCTATTACTACATGAATAGATCTTGTCTACATCATGTCATCGTTCTTATTGCATTACTCCGTTTCTCCATGAACTTAATATAGTAGATGCATGCTGGAGAGCGGTCGATGTGTGGAGTAATAGTAGTAGATGCAGGCAGGAGTCGGTCTACTAATCTTGGACGTGATGCCTATATAATGATCATTTCCTGGATATCGTCATAAGTATTTGAAGTTCTATCTATTGCCCAACAGTAATTTGTTTACCCACCGTATGCTATTTTCTCGAGAGAAGCCAGTAGTGAAATCTACGGGGCCCGAGTCTATTTTCTCGTCATATATTTTCAGATCTATATTGCTATTTTCCTTTTTGTTTATTTGCATCTTTTATTTTTAGATCTATATTACCAAAAACCCAAAAGTACCTCTCTGAATTTTATTTGCCTTTATTTTATTTGCATATACCAATCTATCACTTTGCCAATCTTTTACCCGAGAGGGGTTGACAACCCCTCTTCTGCGTCGGGTTCCAAGTGTTCGTTCTTTGTGTGTAGGTACCATTTACATAGTGTTGCTTGGTTCTCTACTGGTTCGATAACCTTGGTTTCATAACTAAGGGGTCTACCTACCTTAGTTGTACTGCATCATCCCTTACTCTTTGGGGAAAATACTAATGCAGATACCAGACATCAAAAGGGAGGATCAATCCACAACTATGAAAGAAGAATTAAGATATATATAACCATAGCGTTAAACATGTGGATCCAAATCAGCCCCTTACGAAGCAACGCGTAAACTAGGGTCTGAGCTTCTATCACTCTAGCAACCCATCATCTACTTGCTACTCCCCAATGTCTTCCCCTAGGCCCAAATCAAGGTGAGGTGTCATGTAGTCAACGTTCACATAACACCACTAGAGGAAAGACAACATACATCTCATCAAAATATTAAACGAATACCAAATTCACATGATTACTTATAACAAGACTTCTCCCATGTCCTCAAAAACAAAAGTAACTACTCACAAAGCATGTTCATGTTCATGATCAGAGGGGTAATAAATATCATTAAGGATCTGAACATATGATCTTCCACCAAGTAAACCAACTAGCATCAACTACAAAGAGTAATCAACACTACTAGCAACCTACAGGTACCAATCCGAGGTTTTGAGACAAACATTGAATACAAGAGATGAACTAGGGTTTGAGATGAGATGGCGCTATGAAGATGTTGATGAAGATTGGTCCTCCCACGATGATTGGATCGTTGGTGATGACTATGGCTTCGATTTCCACCTCCCGGAGTGAAGTTTCTCTGGCAGAATCACTCTGCCAGAGCCCTAGATTGCTTCTACCCAAGTTCCGCCTCGAGACGGCGAAGCTTCATCCCAAAAGCAGTATTGTGATTTTATTTCTAGGTCAAAACGCTTCATATAGCAGAAGATGGGCACCAGAGCCTGGCCAGGGGGCCCATAAGCTCAGGGGGCGCCCTAGGGTGTAGGGCGTGCCCCCAGGCTTATGGCCATCTGGTGGGTCTCTCGGTGTCAAAACTGGCGGATCTCGGGTAGGGGGTCCCGAACTGTGCGTCTAAGGCTAATGGTAACAGGAGGCAGGGGACACGATGTTTTACCCAGGTTCGGGCCCTCTCGATGGAGGTAATACCCTACTTCCTGCTTGATTGATCTTGATGATATGAGTATTACAAGAGTAGATCTACCATGAGATCGTAGTGGCTAAACCCTAGGAGGTAGCCTATGATGATTGAGATTGTTCTCCTATGGACTAAACCCTCTGGTTTATATAGACACCGGAGGAGGCTAGGGTTACACAGAGTCGGTTACAAAGAAGGAGTTCTACCATCCGAGTCGCCAAGCTTGTCTTCCATGCAAAGGAGAGTCCCATCCGGACACGGGTCGAATTCTTGAGTCTTGTATCTTCACGGTCCAACAGTCCGGCCAAAGTATATAGTCCGGCTATCCGGATACCCCCTTATCCAGGACTCCCTCAGTAGCCCCTGAACCAGGCTTCAATGACGATGAGTCCAACGCGCAGTTTGTCTTTGGCATTGCTCCAAAGTAAATCCTGAACACTTAAATCGTGTCCGGCTCTGCAAGACGATTTTCACATGCCACCGTGGGGAGAACAATATCCCACAAATATAATCTGCTGACAACTTTAGATAACGTGACATCATACCATGGCCGATTCATTATTCGAGCCGTTTTCCCAAACCAGCTACCGCGCCTATAGCGAGGCGGTTTCTTGGGCACGTTTTGTCGAAGCGGAGATCGTGTCCCCCTTATCACAAGACTTTCATCAATACGGGTGCGGGTAGCCCAACCGCACCGCCAATCATGGCGAGTGGGGAACGAGCAGGTTCCATCAGGCGAGTAGGGAGGCGCAAAAGTTTTATGGCCTCTATAAAGAGATAAGGCCTCTTCTTCTTTACCCACACCTTTTCCTTTTGCTCGTCCATTCCCCTTCGCTCGAGCCCTAGCACCCAAGCGCTTGTCTTCTCCACCAAAAAGAGGTTCTCCGAAGATGTCCGGATCCGGAGCAGGAGGCAAATAGATGGCCTCTACCGTCCAGGAGAAGGATATCAAAAGGCTTCGAGAGGCCGGGTACCTGGCCAAGAAAATAGGCCACCGTCTTCCGATGACGGGACAGATCATCCCTAATCCGGAGCCTCATGAGAGGGTTGTGTTTCTTCCTCATTTCATCCACGGTCTCGGGTTTCCCCTTCACCCATTTGTTTGCGGCATCATGTATTATTACAAGATTGATTTTCATGATCTGTCCCCTAATTCTTTCCTTAACATCTCGACGTTTATCATCGTGTGTGAGGCCTTTCTCCGTATTTCGCCCCACTTCGGCTTATGGCTGAAGATCTTCAATGTGAAGCCCAAGGTGGTGAGCAGCGAGCACGCCGAGTGCGGCGGCACCATGGTGAGCAAGATGCCCATGGTCGCATGGCTGACAGGCACCTTCAATGATTCCGTCAAGGAGTGGCAGCAGCAGTGGTTCTACATCACTGAGTCGCGCGGTAAAAAGTGGGCCGCTGCTCCCGAATTCAGATCCGGAGCCCCCTGCGGCTCACGTCCTGGCCCAAGAAGGGCCTGAACTGGTCCTCATCCGATGAGCTGTCGGTGCTCCAAACACGCGTCAAGAGCGTGGTAGACAAGGATGTCAAACTCGTCAATGTAGTCCAGGTGATGTTAGTTTGCCTGGTTCTCCCTTGCCAGCACCGGGCCTGTAATTTGTGGGAATACGACCCGGCCGAGCACCAGACCCTGCGGGAGCTCTACGGCTCCTCACACAAGGATATCTAGAAGGTGCTCCTCAAGTCCGGCAAACCGTGGCCGGGCTCCGCCGTGGACCGCGGGTATCAACTGTCCCGCTCCGCAAGTCCGGTAAGTTATCGCTATGTTCTGTCTATCCATGTGTAGCTGGCATATCCCGAGGGAGACGCTTTATCATGCTTTCTGCAATTATCCCAGGAATGGACGAAGAAGGTGGGGCAGATACATTGTCCGGCCCCACTGCCGGAGGAACCGACAGGACCTCTTCTGACGAAGATGCTGGTCCCAGCGCCTTACAAGGCGCCGAAGAAAGAGGCCTTCAAGGAGGCCAAGGAGACCCGGAGCAGCCTCCGTCGCCGCAGCGCTTCGCACACAAAACCCAAAGACTCCAACGCCCATCCTTCCTTCGAAGATAAAGAGGAGGAGGCAGAAGACGAGTCCTCCCCGGGGGAGGAAAGAAAAGGACGGCCTCCTTATCCTTGGAGGCCGAATCACTGAAGAGGGAAAAAAACCCTTCCAGAGGTGTCCACCGCGGCTACCAATAGCAGCCCAGAGTGGGATCCCAGGGCCCAGCCCCTGGTAAAATCGTGAGTACACGAAATCCGAGCATGCCTACGTGCCCAGGATTACTAAGGTGTAATATTTTAACTTGCGCCATACTTTGTGCAGCCCGGCGAGGTCTCCCGCCGAACAGTCCTCATCGGAGGATTCGCTGAGCTCGGATGCCCTGGAGAGCGAGACGCCTCCGGAGGCTCCTTCCCCGAAGCCTGGGCGTGACCCCGAGGTGTCGTCTTAGCAGGACCCAGACCAGGGAGGGCGCACCTCTGGGGCTGGATACACGGGAGTGACGGTTCCCATGAACATCAACGGTGGGGGCGATTTTAGATTCGGCCCGCAGTCGGACACGGTCCTGGAGACCTTTGAAGCTCCAGGATCAAGCAGGCAGCCCCCCTTGATGGAAGGAGGCAAGCCCGCTCCGCCGGCAACCTCTGTCCAAGTAGAGCTGCAGGGCGGCCTATCGATAGCGCTAAAACATGTGTCCATCATCGATGAACATCGCGCCCTTATGGGCGCGGTGATTGAAAAGATTCAGTTCGCTGAGAGCGGACTGAATGAGTCCTGCATTAGCCTTATAAAAGGCTTTGAGGTACGTTTTTAGAAACCTTTGAAGATTGTCATAGTATGAACGGTAGCCCCTGATGCACTGTCCGACAAAAGAGAGAGAACCGGACAGGGGATCAAATTTCCGCTTCGCATGAGACTCAGTTAATGACATATATCTCTTTGTTGGAAAACAGGCGTCTGTAACAATGACCGCCTCTTATACTATGGAAGTGTCCGGACTAAAGCAGAGTCTGGAGCGGGCCAAAGAAGATCTTGGCCGAGTGAAGAAGCAGTTGGAGGACAAGCAAGGTATGTCGAAACCTTGGATAAGTTAAGCACAAATGAGTAGTTGTGCCTGATGAAAATATTTGTATTGTGTGGTCTAAGAGCAAATGCCGAAATTGAGACACTGAAGAAGGCTGTGGCCGAAGCCGACAAGAAGGCCGTCGCGGAGCAGGCTTTTCGCGAGAAGCACAAGGCCAGGGTCATTGAAGCTGAACGAGAGCTCCAGGAGGCAGTGAAGAGAAGCGAGACCTTGGAGCAGAGTCTAGCAGGGAAAGAATCTGAACTCGCCCAAGCTCTCCAAGCCGCAAATGATGTTCGGGAGGAAGCCCGGGGTGCTCTAAAGGACATTCAGGAGGCGAGGAGGATTGCGGCTGGTAAGGCTGTTTTACTCAAAGCAATTTTTATATAGTAACAAGAGAAACTCTAAGCAACAAATTGAATTCTTGTTTCTCCAGGGGCGTTTACGGACCTGCCACGCTGCGTATCTGACGCTGCCCAATTCTACCGGGCTGAGGAGAAGAAGTCTGTGGAAAAGCATTTCTGGTCGCAGTATTTGGCGCCGAATTATCCGGTGCCCTTTGTCGATCAACTGAAGCAGCTGATCGAACTGCACCAGGCAACCGAACTAGCCATGAAGGACTTAGTTGTCCGGCTGTGGCCCGCTGAGCCAATGCCAAGCAGTTACTTCGAACTCGTGAAGCGGATTTTTGGTGCTTGCCCTCGCCTCGAAGTAATTAAGCGGCCGGTCTGTATAGAAGGTGCATGCATGGCATTTGCCCGTGCGAAGGTGCACTGGGGGAAGCTTGATGCTGAAAAGCTGATGACTGAGGGACCACCGGAGGGTAAGGAGCACCGCAAGCCCGAATTATATTATGATGGTGTCCTGAAAGGAGCCCGCCTTATGGCAGAACAATGTACGAAAGACATTATATTTCCCTGAAGGCAGTTATGTTGTCCTTTGTAATGTGGGACACTGGCACTGTTATTATTTATTGCCTGTTATATGAAAGTTTTTTCTTCCTGTGCGGCCATTTGATATATATGAATCCTGAGAGTTGGCCAGTCGTCGACTTCTGCCCCCACGTAGAAAGTATGGGGGTGTTCGGGACATACCTGAACACTCTTTATCCCAATTTTGCGTCCTTGAAGGAGGTGTTCATCACAGCGAACCAGGCAATCAGACTATAGGGCTTTACTACTCTCACTTAGCCATAGGAATTTGAGTATGGTAGGCGCATCCCCTGATGTTTAGAAGACCGTACGGGGGGCTCAAACGGCGCCTGATCGGAAGACCGATCCATTGCACTCTTCATTTGTTATGCAATTATGCGGAATAAATCCTTAAAGATTTTATAACCTCTCGAACAGCTGACCAGCTCTCGCAGTATCATGACAGTCAGTTTTCGGCTTTCTCGACTGAGGTGCTCGTCCGGAAGAACCGGGACACAATCGCAGTAGTTCTCCCAGCGCTACCTTAGTCGATGGAGCGGAATGTAAGGTACCAAAACATGGGAGCCGGGCAAACCCAACTAATGACCCAAGACCTGATTCGGAGCTGATGCATATAGTGCTATAAGTTCGGGGTGCCGACCGACCGAGAGGGTGGCCGGACTTTGTTGTCATATTACGAGGGTAATGAAGCCCCTGGCATAGTGGGGCATGACACTATCTGCGAGTGTCGTTATGACGAAAAAGGCGTCAATGAGGAATGACGACCGGTAAGTGTGATATAGTTCTACGTGTTGTAGTGGAGTGATACGTCTATGCGTATAAGTATGGTTTATGCTATGAAAGGAGGTATACTGGCGGAACCTGTTTGCGACTGGACGGGAGGAAGCTATGTGCGGATCCAAAGTGTATCCGGACTGTCTTCTTGGGGAATACTTGTGTATTCCTTCTTTGGGCGTCCGAGTTGATTCCATGTCACCAGTCCTGTTCTGCGCAAAAGTGAGCTTGTAAAGAAAAATGCTTAGAGGAATTTGCGTGTCATAAGGCGGTTGAACCGCGGGTGCTTGATCGGAGCCTGATCGAGCCGGGCTATCATGACGTAAAGTAGCTCAGACTCCTTTGTTGGTGTCCAGGGGGTTGGCTGTCGAATCGAGGTTTGATAGAAAGGCACAACTCGCTACCTCAGCGATGGTATACTTTCCAGTGTCGGGGTGGAGTTCGGCCTTGCCCATAATTGTGACTATGTCACGTGGGTTTGGCATGGTGTGGTACCGCGTTGAGTCGAGCCAATGCAGTTCGTCCTGGTAGTATATAATAGTTACTGTATAAGGGGACAATGTCGAAGACTTACTCTTTGGTATGGTGCTTGTTTGGTGATCTGAAGACAACCTCCAGGGTGGTGGGCCTGTAAAACTTGGCTTTTACACTTGGAATGACATCTTTGAGAAGATGTTTTTAGTGGGTTTGATCCTTGAGCGATCAATACCCATCTGGTGAACTGTGTTTTGGCGCAGCAAGTTTGGGCTGATGTTTATGCCAATAGGGGCTCGTGTCAGGTGGCACCAGCCAACTGTTGGGTAGATGGTAAGTGCAATTGAATTGACATGGTTGAAATTGGCTGGACGGTCTGTATGATCAGAGATGATCGGCCGTATTGTTGTACCGTGGGGTGACTTGTATTGTTGAGTTGGCATCCCGAGGAGTGCACATTCGTTCCCTTGTTGGTTTGCGGAGATTTTTCTTTTACCTCATAATGTTTGAAGGTCTGGGCTCCTCGTTGTCTTCATAGCTTTGGGACCCCTTTTTATTGTTTCCGGCGCACGACCGGCCGTTTTGTTTTGAAAATCCGGCATTCTCTATTGGTATGTTTGGCTGCCATTCCAGGGGTACCGTGAATTTGACATGGTTGGTCGAGTATGCTGCCCGGGCCGGATGGGCCTGAGTTGTTCTCTTTCCGCTGACCGGACTGGGAGCCGCGGAATCCGGCACCGAGTGCCGTGTCTTGGGCGTCGTCATTATTTTTGTGACGCTTATGTCTGTTGCGTCGAGGTTTATGGATGTTGCCTCGCGTTTCCTGCGTATTGCCCCGGACCGTGATGTATTGGTGTCGGGGTGTGGGCTTTAGGACCTCCTTCTCAAGTTGAGGCAGCAAATTGTGCTTTGTGTACCCTTTGGTGGGGCGGTCCAGTCCGTATTCCTCGGCTGCTAGGACCTTAGTCCATCTGTCTGTGAGCAGATCTTGGTCAGCTTGGAACTGCTGCTGCTTCTTTTTCAGGCTTCTTGCAGTGGCCATAAGCCGTCGCTGGAAGCGAACCTGCTCTATGGGATCCTCAGGCACGCCGAATTCATCGTCACTGAGGCTCACCTCGTCTTCGGAGAGAGGCATGTGGTTGTCTCCTTCGAGTATCCATTCGTCGCCTGTTCATCTGGGCTAATCTGCCCGTCTTCCTGTCCGGCCTGCTCGAAGGCAGGCTGATCAGGATTGTATTTGTCTTTGGCACCATCCGGATTGTTTTCGTCTCTGGCACCATCCGGATTGTTTTCGTCTCCTGTGCCGGTACTACTATGGCGGGGCTTAGAGCGGCTCCGATGACGCCCATGCTTTGATTTATTCCTTGAGGGGTTATCCTCCATTGCCTCATCGCCATTGGTTTCTTTGGTAGTGTCCACCATATATATATATATATATATCATACGAGGAGGTGGCTGTCCAGCGCCCTGTGGGCAGTGGTTCCTGTTCTTCTTATGCATCGTCGTCCACACCGTCGATGTCTCCAGAGTCGAAGTAAAGCACGTCGGTCAAATCATCAACAGTGGCAATGAAGTGGGTGGTGGGTGGGCAACGAATTTCCTCGTCGACTACTTCCCACTCGAGCCGGACATACTTCGGCCAAGAGTCTTCTGACAAAGAGAGAGACATTAATGAATTCAGCATGTCGCCAAAGGGCGAGTGCTAGAAGATATCCGCAGCGGTGAACTCCATTACCGGAGCCCAACTAGATTCGGCGGGCTCGGGGGCGCGCGGTCTGGAACCCACAGCCGGACACAAGTCCGGGGGTCCAGTGACACAGGGTTCCTTGGGGGTGGAGTCCGTGTCCGGCTCTACCGCCGATGAGTATGCAGCCTCCGGGGCGGGGTCCGTCCATCGGTCCTCGGACGACGCTATCTGCCCCGGATTTAGGTCCGGAGCTCTTGCAGGTGCGATCTCCCGAGTATTGTTTGACAGCAGGTCTAAGTCGTGCTCGTGACTGTTCGACGCTCCTGGTGTAGGCCCGAATCCGTTGAGGATCAAGTCTCCGCGGATATCGGCCATGTAGTTCAAGTTTCCAAACCTGACCTGATGGCCAGGGGCGTAGTTGTCGATCTGCTCCAGATGGCTAAGCGAATTGGCCTGCGGTGCGAAGCTGTCGAACATGAAGATCTGTTCGGGGATAAAAGTCTCACCCTGGACCGCGTTGTTATTGATGATTGAAGGAGCCATCGAGCCTTGCAGCGACGACACAGAGGACCTCTCAATGAAAGCACCAATGTCGGTGTCAAAACCGACGGATCTCGGGTAGGGGGTCCCGAACTGTGCGTCTAAGGTTAATGGTAACAGGTGGCAGGCGACACGATGTTTTACCCACGTTCGGGCCCTCTCGATGGAGGTAATACCCTACTTCCTGCTTGATTGATCTTGATGATATGAGTATTACAAGAGTTGATCTACCACGAGATCGTAGAGGCTAAACCCTCGGAGCTAGCCTATGATGATTGAGATTGTTCTCCTACGGACTAAACCCTCCAGTTTATATAGACACGGGAGGAGGCTAGGGTTACACAGAGTCGGTTACAAAGAAGGAGATCGAACATCTGAATTGCCAAGCTTGTCTTCCACGCA
The DNA here is from genome assembly GCF_018294505.1 of Triticum aestivum. Lineage (NCBI taxonomy): Eukaryota > Viridiplantae > Streptophyta > Magnoliopsida > Poales > Poaceae > Triticum > Triticum aestivum. Next base: position 190,170,268 of record NC_057801.1, read on the forward strand.
AAGGAGAGTCCCATTCAGACACGGGTCGAAGTCTTGAGTCTTGTATCTTCACGGTCCAACAGTCCGGCCAAAGTATATAGTTCGGCTGTCCGGATACCCCCTTATCCAGGACTCCCTCAGGGTCCCCTTCTGATCTTTCACCACCCAATATTTTTTATATATTCTAGAACAATTCTTCGTAAAGTTTCAGGACATTTGGAGTTGAACAGAATAGGTATCTCAGATTTGCTCCTTTCCGGTCCAGAATTACAGTTGTTTGCATTCTCCTTCGTCATTTAAATCTTGTAAAATAAGAAAGAAAAGACATAAGAATTGCATCATAAAGTGTAATAACAATCCAATATGCAATAAATATCAACATAAAAACATGATGTAAAATGGACGTATCAGTGCACAATTGTGTTTCATCTTCACAGGCAATCACCTGGGACCTTGAACACATGATTCTCTTTGCATCATAGATGGGCCATGGACATACAAGCCATCCACACTTACTTGTGGTCTTTTCTGACTTCTTGAAGACACTACTCCTAAAAGTTACTAGGATATATTTTATCACTGACCCTTGAGGATCTTGTAAAACACTCCCAAACAGAAGCTATATTTTGGAAACTTACCTTCCCTTCTCACAAATCTTCTCGAGTCTAAGTAAAAGCATCATTCTTTAATCCGTTTGTATTTGTCACTAGATCAATAAGAACGATACCCGAGCATTCCTCTGAACACACCTTCAAGAATCCCTAATTCTCTTATTATGTTTCTTTGCTTGTTCTATGAGCTCCACTAATTCATTGTCCTCTCCAATATGGTCATTGTTTGCATGTAGTTATTATCCCCATAGGCTAAATCTTTTGAGGCATTGTCATGCTCTTTCGCCTGTTCTTTGTGAGGCATAGTTGTTTGATGTCATGCTGCTTGAGCTCTTGCACTACTATCACTTTTCGATCTAGTATTGACCACTTCAGAGTCACTAGTCATGGCATCTTCGGCGACAAGCTCTTGGGAACCTTGAACCCACACCCCTCCCAATCCTTTGCGTCCTCATAAAATTTTCTTTGATGGGCTGCCAACAACTTGAGCTATAACTTCCATGTCATCTGGTACAAGCGTATTATCAGTTTTTATTGAAGTTAATTAAGAATATGTTTTTTTTACAATGAACTCCTCCTCATCTTTGCAGTTGTGACAACAGTAGGTTCATTCCTTCCTCCATTATCCTTACCACAATTCCCTTCTTCAAAGTTATGCCATCGTTTTATTTACTGGTAATTTCTTCGTTCTAATCCTCATTATACTCAGCATAGACATCAACTATTCCTCCATCGACGGTGTAATCTAATATCTTCATACATCCACCATACAAAAAACAAGAGTCAACTCACCATCTCTTTACTCGGCAGTAGAAGATAAATTATCATTAACTCCTTAATAGCAATGCGATCACCAAGATGCCCTTTGGTCTCTCACGTTGACAATTTCTTCATTTCTATCTCAGAAAACCCCCACTCCCCCAATGTACTCTGATTGAGTGATAATCCTGACAAACTCCCCACCGAAGTGAAATCACACGTTCAGTTTCTCAGTCGGGTCCATGATTAAACAAAGAAAAGACCTACATTGCAAAAAAAAACTTTAGTAATCCATGACTAAATCAACTATTCGGAACCATAACACGCAAATCCCTATTTTCACAACACAAAACCTCAACTTTCCTTGCATGAAAACCTTAATCAAACCTAATAAAGAAAGGCGGGTGCGGCTGGAAAAGTGGTGTGAGGGGGACGAAGGTGATTACTAGTTTTTTTTCACCCATCGCTATCACCCGACGTTCGTGGTTGTCATCGCGCTCGGGAGGAAGAAATGGAAATGACATGGGAGAGAGGCTGGCATATAGAGAATGTAGGGGCTTGGGCCAAGATGAGTGGAGCCGTCGTCATTCTAGCTTTACTTGTAGGATTGCAATAGCCAGCAAACGCTAGGAGACATGACATTTGCCAACGTTTTGTATGGCAAATTATTTTGCGGGAAGGTGGCGATTTCTTGAGAAACACATGGCAATTTCTGGCAAAATAAGGTTTGTTGTAAAATTATCTTGTTCGCTTATAGAACTTGTCATGTTCTGCACAATATAATTGCTGTGAAAAACTTTCCTTTTGCCGTCCTCTCATAGCGAACGTTCGCTGAATAACATTACCCTACTTGTATCCCTAAACCTATGCCACATCAGCAATCCCGTGGTGTTCGACCGACTCTACAAATGGCAGACTTCCCTCTCACCCAAATCCCAACCGTTATTTTTCTTTACGTTCTAAACATATGCCGTTATTGTTGACTGAAACTAGCCTTGGTTGAGTTGAACAATGTAATCTGAATTTTCTAGTAGTATGAGAGTATTATATTAGTCGTACATACCACCGGTACGAACAGTGTAGCTCAGTGACAGTAGCTACTAGCGTGGAGCAGTGTGAGATTACCGGTTGCGTTCGTGTCCCGTGTGACTCGTGTGTTGATGAGGGAGGTAGTGGGAGGAGAGTAGCTCGCCACTACGGCCTACCTATCTACCCGTAGCCGGGTTACTTTTATGGCACTGTTTCTAACGTTCAGTTCAACGCCACGCTTAAACTAGAGGTCAATTTCACTCTGCCTTCCGAGGCTAGAATTTGAGGCCAAAATTTCGGCCGCCTTCAAATTGTATGGGAAAGTGAGTCGAGCGTTCAATGGTGTGTCTTGTGGCCACTGGCCTAGCGCCTAGCGCCGCAGCACAGACAGGAGTTGGCCAGTACCTGAATATCCGGGGAGCATGCACTGTCAGCCTTAATAATGCACTACTGTATGATCGATCCAAAGCACTGTTAAGCGCTCAAACAGGTGTAACCAAAATAATGTAAACTTGGGAATGCCAAGTCCCTCGCCATCTCAAATCCATGCAAAATTTCGCCTTGCTGAAGAACGCTACGGGGCCGAGAAATATCGAGGAAATCTCAATCTCCAAAGGCTGATCAAGAATCTACAGAAGAGGGTTAAACCAGCATAAAATAACAGAGAGAGAAAAAGGCTGGGATTCTCCGGCAAGTCCTAATTAATATACTACGAGCTCCCTACTTAAAAAGCTTGCACAAAGCGGGCACGAAGATTAAAAATCCCAGTTTGACATGGTGACGAGGACAGTTGGGTGCATTGGATTAAAGAAATGGTTGCGAGCTCGACCTGCCCATATGCCTACACGAGCTGCGGCTTTGATTGGATTTTGTCTAGTCCTTGTGAGCAGAATTGAAAAGAGTTTAGGTGAGAGGAAAAAGGCTGTGGTGTCGCCGGGGAGGAGTTCGTGCACACGAGTGCGCGCGCAACCGGCCCGACCCTGGAAACCAGGTGCCCCCTGGCCCATTACTTAATTCAAAAGCTGTTCGGCTTCGGCTACATACGACGATCTACCCAGCCTGGCCAATTACCCCTTGGATGCATGATTGGACTGGCAAGTTCAATGTTCTTTGGAAATTTTGGAGCTAAATTATTTTGATCAAATATGCCATTTGCCAAACCACCCACCGCGTCTTGTCTAAATGGAGGGCGTACAGTTGTTTTTTTTTCTCCAATACGCCTAACGCTGCGTTTGGATGTCTGTATTGGAGGGCTCCGTATTGAATTGGTTGGAATACCAATTCAGCAAGGAATCTGAAATCGACATGAATACGAATTCATCTGTTTGGTTTGGTCACTGAATTGGCCTATGAAATGCTAGTGAGGTTTCAATACCAAATCATGTTTGGATGACTCCGTATTGAAATTGCATATTTACATGAGGGTGAATATGCTTTCATACAAGAATCAGACCATACACATAAAACCCCAAATTCGTCCATAAACATATGAATCTGACTATACACATGGAACATCAAATTTATCCATATACATATGATGAATCTGACCATACACATGAAACATCAAATTCGTCCATACACATATGAATCTGAACATACAACTATCTCTGGTTCAGTGAGATAACCAGAGATATTTTACGATAAAGGCAGGGAGTGCCATGGGGCGGCTGTACTAGTGATGCTCTGGTTGATGTACGACCATCACCTACAAGAGAGATTGAGGGTTCAGAGCGTGCCATGGAGCGGCCGTTCATCCAGCCAGACGAGCGACGCCGACGCATCCAGGGACGATGCCGGAAGCGGGAGGCACGACCCGGGTGACATCGAATGGGGAGGGTGCTGGCGACGCGCCGGGCAGGGAAGGGAGAAGGTCGTCGGCGCATCCAGGGAGGAGAAGCGACAGGGGATGGGGGAGGCAGCCGCAACCTGGTAGGAGGAGGACCGACAGGAGATGGGGAGGAAGGGCGACCTGGGAGGATGAGGAACAAACAGGGACGTGGGAGATGCAGGAGGAGGGGGGCGGAGAGGAAACATGCCTGGACACCGGCGAGATCCATCGCCGCCGGCCGCTCTGTGTTTTCTCCTTATCTGTTCGAGCGTGGGAAACAGAAAAGGGGCGTGAGGGCCGAAGCGGTACGTTTTGCGGGATTTCTCATTTCAGAGCAATTCGGAGCGGTACACCTCTGTATTGCGGATGGGCACTTCCCGTGGGAGTGATTTCAGCCTGAAATTTGGTTTCAATACAGACTGCCAATTCAGTGTCCAGCCAAACAGGTGAATTGAAAGTTTATCAATACAAAATCCAATTCAAGGGCCCCAATTGAGACATCCAAACGCAGCGTAAGTGTATCTTTGCATTGATAAGTAGGGTGAAATTCACAGGGTTTGGGGTCCTACGACTTGGGTGCATGGAGGCAAGTCGGAGGCTCCCGGGAGGCGGGAGCAGAGGAGAGGGGGTGCTCAACCCCATTACATACTAGTCTACATTACATCAATTAGCGTTTGTAGCCCTTTGGCGCCGGCCTTGGCCCAGGCACGCACGTCGTCCTTGATTGCTGCAAACAGGAGATTGATGGAGGGTTCCCTATGACCAAACATACACGCATTGCGGTGCTTTCAAATCGTCCAAGTGATGACAGGGACGATCGAAGCAAGTGCCCTCCAGAGTGAGTGAGGCACTGAGTCTGTTACGGAGCGCCACCAAGCGTAGAGGGGGAGGGCACCATCTGGGGGTGCAGTGGTGAGGCGACACCAGGACATGGTGTGGTACCAAACTTCCTTGGAGAAGGGGCAATCCACGAGCAGGTGATGGATGTCTTCGACATCTTGGTCGCAGAGCACGCATCGTGGTGGGTGAGGTAAGGCATGCTTAGCTAGTCTCTCGGCTGTCCATCTACGATCTTGCTTCGCCAGCCAAAGGAAGATCTTGGCGTCCGTGGGTGCCCAGCTCTTCCAGGTAAGTCTCCACTCGGGGTCGGCGATGGAACCTTGGAAGAGAGCTTAGTAGCATGATTTGGCCGATTCGGAGCTGTTGTCTGCCCAATGCCGCCGTAGGGAATCGGCCTGTGGTGAAAGAGAAACTTGGAGGAGGCGCCTCCAGAGTTGGATGTATTTCGCACTAGTCACCACGCTCAGCGCGCCGCGAATATCCTGGATCCAAGCTCGATTCTGGAGCCCATCATGGACCAACCATTTGGTGCGGAGGCGGCGAGGGACAAGCGCAACTAGGTGCGGTGCTAGCTCGGCAATGGACTTGCCATCAAGCCAGTGGTCAATCCAGAAGTGACAAGTGCGGCCATCACCCACAGTCCAGGTGGTGGATGCCTGAAACATGTCTCAGGTGCTGGCATCGTCGGGCAGGTGAAGGTGGTGCCAGGGCCGGGATGGGTCGGTGATGCGCAGCCAGAGCCATCGGACTCGGAGAGAGATGTCGGTGCGCTGGATGTCGCGCATGCCCAGTCCGCCTAGCTCGAGGGGGCGGCAGATGCGCGGCCAGTTCACGAGGCAGTATCCCGAATGAGCCTCTCTGCAGCCATGCCACATGAAATCTCTGATCAATCGGTAGATGAGCTTGAGTATTGCAGGCGAGAGGGCTATGGAAAGGAGCAGATGTACCGGCATGGCCGACAGAACGTGACGTACGAGGGCAAGACGCTCGCCGCGGGAGAGTAGACAGGCTTGCCAAGATCCCATACGCTTGGCCATCTTCTCAACAAGGGGCATGAGAGCCGCAGTACTGATTTTCCTTGTCGAGAGTGGGAGGCCCAGGTAGTTGATGGGGAAGGCCTTCATTGTGCATGAGAGTGTCTCGCCCGCAAGGGTAGCCACCTCCGAGGTGTAGCAGATAGGTGTTGCGGAGCACTTTGCAAAGTTAGTCCTGAGGTGGAGGCTTGGCCGAATAGCTTGAGGATGCTCTAGAGTGCCAGGAGATCGTGACCATCAGGATGGTAGAATAGAACAACGTCATCCGTGAATAGAGAGATGCCTGGGATTGTGCGCCTGCTGGTGAGGTAGGGGAGGATGTCGTGCTTGCTCGTGTGTTGGATCAAGGTGTTGAGGACGTCAATCACTAGGACAAACAACATGGGTGAAACGGGGTCGCCTTGCCTGAGTCCACTAGCATGATCCACGGGCAGTCTGGGGAAGTTGTTTATAAGCACTCTCATAGAGGAGGTCGAGAGGAGAATGGCCACCCACACGCGCCATCGGTGGCCAAAGTCAAGGTGCGTGAGGATCTCGAATAAGAAGGCCAAGACACTGTATCAAACGCACGGGCGATGTCGAGCTTGAGGAGGACATGCGGGGCCTTGAGGTTGTGGAGGATCCGGGCGGTTTGTTGCACCATCATGAAGTTATCGTGGACTCCGCGGCTGGCAATAAACGCGCTCTGGTTTGCCGATATGGTGCTGCCAAGGCGAGGGCCCAGCCTCAGGGATAGCACCAAGGCCAGGAACGTACACTTGTTTTTCTGATTGACAACCGCATAAAGGTAATTCAAAACCGGCAGAAATACCACTTAGATAGAGGGTTCTGGTCCTTTTGGATTGTAATGAGGAGAAGGGTAGCAGCCAAAAGAGGAGCATTGCCCCCACTAAGGATCCCATTGGCCATTGTCTCGTAAGCATGCATGTGCATGGATCCATCCCATGGGGTAGCTCTACTTTGTCTTGGTTTTGCACTATTTTCCGCGTACTGCCTCGTACGAACAGTAGCCGGAATAAAGCTAAAATTGTTGCAAGATAATGCATGTTAATTAAGCTGACCAGGGAAAAAGATGTAGTGATTAGGCTCTTGTTTGCATGTAACGTGGAACTTGCCCTTTGCCTTTTTTTCACATGATTTAAAGCCGACTATTATGAGCTTGTCACGCATTATTTTTCGGTAGTCGTCAATGGTTGATTGGCCGTTTTTGCATGTGGGATGCAATACAGCCTGCTCCTAATCGTCGCTCTTGAAAGGGAGTGTTTTGTCGAGCATCTTGCAAAAGGCAAACTGGCTACGCGATGTATCAAGTACTCCAATGTGATTATTCTTGCATGCTTGTGTCAGTGTGTGATTTGCAGCATGAACTATGAAGTTCTGCATGTTATGTTTCCATATGAAATTTTTGGCACGAAACAATGTACTATTTGATCCCATGCAGGTGCACAAACCCTATGAAATTGGGGCCTTTTTAAAAAGCAGGAATCATAAATAGAAATAGAGAAACCTTGTAAACTAATATTTCATGATATTATGAATCCTAGAGAAAACTCAAAACATGAGAACATGCAAGCATCAGTCTTTGATGACCCAAAATAATACTATAGTAGTACTACCAAGGTTTGTGCAAGGCATGACAGGAAAAAACTCTCTATTTTGCTCTCGATCGTGTGACGAGGACCGTGAATTGTCTCTACGGAGCACAAGGCCGGTGGGTTTCGACCTCTGTATTGAGGTTCCCACTGGTGTGCTCCAAGGTTTATTCTGCGCATGCTTAGGACAAGGTTTGAAGTGTTTGTATGGCATGTGAAGGTGTTTGTGATTGCAGATCTGGCGATTCTACTCCTGCTTGAAACTTGGGAGTAGCCTTTGTTTGAGGTACACCACTACTGATGATTCGATCTTGGGTGGCTCAAAACTCGCCCAACCTGACGTCTTCACCTTCAATGACGGGGAGGGTGTGTGTGTGGGGGGGGGGGGGGGTGCAAAATGTGGCTCAAATACCATACGGTCCACGGTCCAACGGTACTCCTCGAGTTTTGCCTTGATAACTTGGTTGCGTACCTTTAGCATGTTGTTTTCTCATAGGAAGGGGAGGAAAAGGCAATGCCTACGAGAGAGAGGGTGGGAAGGTTGTGGGGCAATGTCGGTGAGGGGTGAGAGCAATGAGGCAATGCTGGTGGAGGATGGTGCAAGTGGTGTTGCTCCATATAAATAGCTAGAGATCGGCGTGGAACCTTTATTACATATTATAGATTTTTTATTTTGTAAAAATACATATATAATCAACAAAAAACCAAACGTATTCTCTTGGATATACCTATTTATTTTACAATTTTAGAAAAAAATCACTTGATTTGGACTTTTGAATAAAAATATGTTTATATTTAATGATGCACAAATAACTAGTAGGGTGTGCATTATGAGCACACCACCGGTAACCCAATTATTAGTGACATGTGCATTATACACACGCCACCAGTATGTGTTCCGGTAGTTCTATTTAGCAGATTGGTCTAGTTACTAGTGTCGTGTGCATATATGCGACTAGTAATTCAGTTACTAGTAGCATGTGCATATATGCACACACCAGTACTATGTGTTTCTTTTTAGCAGATTGGTCCGGTTGCTAGCGTGTGCCAATTAACTCGCACATCACTAGTAACTGGTCTAGTATGTTTTTAACAAATTGGTCCAATTACTAGTGGTGTGTCCATCAACCACACGACACCGATAAAAAGTTATTAGTACCATATCATTTCTGGTGCACGCCATTGGTATTTTGGCAAGTTAGAAGTGGCGTGTGGAATTATGGCACGCCATTAATAGCTTTTCCTTATAAGAGTTTCTGCACTAGTGCGTCGTAGGCACTACTTGATAACATGTGTTGTCTGGGTATGGTTCTAGTTGCATGGCTAGGTCCACGTCATGACCATGTGTGTGTTGTGCATGATGGATCGATTGGTGGTGGCATCATAGGGTGACTTGACTTAGGTGGTCTTTTTGAGTTCTGGGTCTCAAGTACCATGGGTGTAAACTGCAGTTCAACCATTAGTGGTTGAACATGACAATGGCAACATTCAGATGACGTCCTCTTCTTGAAAGCAACGACGGCATATTGATTTCAATGTTTGTTGCATCTATTCAGTTGATCGCTTTTCGGCTTTTTATTCTTTTTATATATAATTTGGATATGTGCATGAATGTATTGACTAGTTATGTATATTGTCTCGGTGCATACGCCGAGTGTAATTGGTATAATTTTCTCTTAATATATGCACTTTATCGAGAAAATGGGATCTTAAACTTTTCATTAGGAATCATATGAAAGTGGAGTGCAGAAGTAAAATTTATGTTTCAATGCGGCAATATTCGTGTGATTTAAATGATCTTTGTCAAGAAACATAAGACTGGAATGTTTCAACAAAAATATGAAAATGATTGAATAACTTTCACTTCTGCCCTTAGTCTATTGGTCTAATTGGGTGCCCCCCTTGAGTTCTTTTTTAGGGATTCTTAATCTCCTTTTGTTTGGAAAACACAGTACAGACACATATACTCACAAATACACACATACACACTTCTTAACCTCCTAAAGTACCATATTTTTGGAGTACGACTAATCTCCTAGCCTCCTAGCCTCCCACCCCGCCGTCGGCCACTCCGGCTCCGGTGGCCAACTGTCGTCGGCCACTCCGGCCTCGGTGGACACCAAACCTTGCCGCCGATCTTTGCGGTTGCAGCGGGAAACTTTCGGTTAGTCACCATAGTCCACATCCATCTTCACCATTTGCATCATGTCTTTGTCGGATCTCAACTTCGACCTTGGGCAGGATTTCGTGGCCAACATCTGGCACAAGTGGGGTGTCCCAATCAATTTTGAAGAAGGTAAAGATCTAGAAGAGTTTCTCTTGGTTGCGGAATTTACAAGGTCTCAGATCAGATTAACCAAGGAATCAGTTAGCATGATCCTACTGTCATGCTTTGGAGGACATGCTTTAGTATATAAGGTGAAACTATTGCAGAATTAGTTCTTCAAGTTCTCCGTGTCCTCAAAGGAAGTGGGTTTCTCTATCATCAAATAAGGTAACATTGCTATGTCACTTCACATCATCAATTTCTTACTATGGGGCAGCGGTGGCCCAAATTCGAGCTGGGAATTGAATCAATATTTGAAAGAGAAAGCGGATGCATGGACACACGTGTTCAATAGACATCCAAGGAAAACTTATCTGGATGCTCTTACATCCCCTGGTATCTTCGTGGATAGTACAGCCGCACATGCAAGATCCAAATATGTTCATATTCATAATTAAAATCAGGCTCCATCTTCGGGCCATAATGGCAATCATGATCATGCAGCCAATGCTCCAAGGGCGGGATCACAACCCTTTCAAAACCGGTCACATGACCTTTTCTCCGTTCGTTGTCTGCTAAAAGGCCATACCAGGCTCAACTGCACCAACCGTATAAAATGCAGAACCTGTAAAAACTGGGGCCATATAGCAAAGGATTGCTATTCCTCGGCCCAACCCACCTACACTTGCGAGCCTACCCCACGCCCAAGTCCGGTTGTTGGCTTTCCGAGCCATGTCCCCACTATTCCCATGATTGAGACGGCAAGGACTGTTAATGAGCATACCAGTCAAAATACTGCCACTTATTCCTCTCTGTCTCTTACCCGAGTTGGCAGCCACCATTACGCCGGCGCTCAGCATTCTATCTCACATCGCCTCCTAGCGGCTGCCACAAGACCTCTTCCATCTACACACTCCAACACGGCCATCCATCCCCCCTCCTTGACCTTGCCATCGACAATGGCGGCATTCCCCTTTGATCATGTGCCCTTTCTCCCACCAAATCATATTGGGGTTGCTATAGAAGGAAGGCCGGCAAGAGTTCGGGTGGTGACAGCGGCGTGATACGTCTCCAACGTATCTATAATTTATGAAGTATTCATGCTAATATATTATCATTCTTGGATGTTTTACAATCATTTTATAGAAACTTTATATCATTTTTTGGGACTAACCTATTGACCCAGTGCCCAGTGCCAGTTGTTGTTTTTTGCTTGTTTTTTTACATCACAGTAAATCAATATCAAACGGAGTCCAAACGACGCGTAACTTTTCGGAGATTTTTTATGGACCAGAAGGAACCCAGTGGGCTTGAGCTACACCTGGGGGTGCCCCAGGGGGGCACAACCCACCAGGGTGCGCCAGGGCCCCCTGGCGCGCCCAGGTGGTCAGTGGCCTCCCGCACCCCCTCTTTGCACTATAAATTCCCAAATATTCTGAAAACCTTCGGGGTAGCCCTAGATCAGAAGTTCTGTCGCCGCAAGGCCTCTGTATCCACGAGATACAATCTAGACCCCGTTCTGGCACCCTGACGGAGGGGGGAATCATCACCGGTGGACATCTTCATCATCCCGACAGCCACCACAATGAGGAGGGAGTAGTCCATCCTCGGGGCTGAGGGTTTGTACGGTAGCTATGTGTTTGATCTCTCTCTCTCGTGATCTATATCATGGGCTTTGTTAATATAGTCGGATCATATGATGTTTCTCCCCTCTATACTCGTGTTATGATGAATTGAATCTTTACCCTTCAAAGTTTTGTCTTGTCGGATTGAATATTCAGATATGAGAACACATGATATATGTCTTGCAATATGAATACTTGAGGTGACAATGAGGTATCTTATTGATTCATTTGAATAGATCGAATGGATAAAATAGCTTTGTGTTATTTTAGTACAAACTCTTGAATAGATCGAACGAAAAGAATAGTTTTGAGGTGGTTTTATGACCTACAAACAATTTCTATCTTTTGTTCTCCGCTAATAGGAACTCGGGAGTGATTTTTTATTGCACTTTGAGGGATAATCATATGATCCAACTATGTTAGCATTGTTGAGAGGTTGCACTAGCGAAAGAACGGACCCTAGGCCTCATTTTTAAGAATTGCAACACCGTTTTTTTTGACCATTGACTATTTTCTACCTTGCTGTTTTTATTTATTCAGATTATAAAAATATATTTCTACCATCCATATTACACTTTTATCACCATCTCTTCGCCGAACTAGTGCACCTATACAATTTGCCATTGTATTGGGTGTGTTGGGGACACAAGATATTTCTCGTATTTGGTTGCAGGGTCGTTTGGGAGAGACCATCTTCATCGTACACCTCACACGGATTGATAAACCTTAGGTCATCCACTTGAGGGAAAAATGGTACTGTCCTACAAAACTCTGCGCTTGGAGGCCCAAGACATGTCTACAAGAATAAAGTTGCGTAGTAGACATCAAACTCTTTTCTGGTGCCGTTGCCAGTGAGGTAAGGAAACTGGCACTCACACTCCAGCAACAAAGCTCTTTTCTGGCACTTTTGCCGGGGAGGTAAGGAAACCGGCACTCACAGTCCGATAACGAAGCTATTTTCTGGCGCCGTTGCCGGGGAGGTAAGTGCTTGATGGTATATCTTTAGATCTTGTAATCGATACTTTTAGTTTCTTGTTTTATCAGTAGTTTGGTTTATAAAGAAAACTACAAAAAAATGGAGTTGAGGTCGCATCATATTATTGTTCATCTTTATAATATCTTTCTTAAAAATGATGGTTCGGAAAATTGTGCTCAATTGATAGAAGAAGAATTTATAAAATGATTGGCATGAATGATGAGCATGATTGCAATGTTGTTAATATGAAATCTTTGAATATCTATGAGGTTAATGATATGCAAAGCTAGAAGCTGGGGGATGCTATGTTTGATGAAGATGATATTTTTAGTCCCCCACGTTTTGATGAGCAAGTTTATTATGATGAAATCATGCCTCCTATATTTGATGATTATGCTGATGACATGTATGCTATAAAGAGTAATGATAACCATGAAACTTGTCAGCATGATTTTAATTTTCTATCTCATGGTAGTTATTTTGTTGAGTTTGCTCCCACTACCATTCATGAGAATAAATTTGCTTATGTGGAGAGTAATAAAAATTTTATGCATGTGGATCATGAAAAGAATGCTTTATGTGATGGCTATATTGTTGAATTCCTTCATGATGCCATTGAAAATTATTATGAGGGAGGAACATATGCTTTTAGGAATTGCAATAATATCAAGTTTCCTCTCTATGTGTTCAAAGTTTTGAAGTTATGCATGTTTTGCCTTCCTATGCTAGTTGATTATTGTTCCCATGAATTATTTGCTCACAAAATACCTATGCATAGGAAGTGAGTTAGACTTAAAAGTGCTTGCCATGTGATTCATGATGCTCCTTTTCATGTTTCAATTCTTATATCTTATGCGAGCATCATTGAAATCATAATGCCTAGCTAAAATGCATTAAAGAAAAGAGCTTGTTGGGAGACAACCCAACACTGTTACCTACTTTTTTTGTGTGTTCACATGATTAGGCTACTGTAGTAATCATGTTTATTGCTTTTGTTTCAATAAAGTGCCAAGTAAAGCCTTTGGGATCATGTTGGGTGATAGTTGATTTGATCTTGCTGAAAAACAGAAACTCTTGCGCTTACGAAAATAGCTCTAATTTTTAACAGAAGAGTGTTTTTGAGTAGATTCGTGTTGCAGAAGATTAATATATAAATTTCTCATGTGGTCCAATTTTTTCATAATTTTTGGAGTAGCATAAGTATGGTTTGAGTACAGATTACTACAGATTTTTCTGTTTTTGACAGATTCTGTTTTCAATGCATAATTTGCTTGTTTCCTTGTTTCTATGGCTTATATTGCTCAATATAAATTGTGGAAATGATATGCTGCAGTAGGCATTGTGTGGAAACAATTATTAATATTGTCTTTGATAGTACTAAAAGTGAAATGGTTTGCTCCTTATCATACTAACCTATCTCACAAGGTTCCGTTAAGTTTTGTGTCATTGAAGTTTTCAAGTTTTGGGTGAGATGTCGATATGAGGAGAATAAGGAGTGACAAGAACCTAATATTGGGGATTACCAAGGCAACCCAAAGGTAATATTAAAGGAAGATCCAAAGAACTAAGCTTGGGGATGCTCCGGAAGGCATCCCTTCTTTCATCTCCAACATTATCGGTAACCTCAGTTGGAGCTATGTTTTCATTCGTAACATGATAAGTATTTTGCTTGGAGAATCAATTTATTTTGTTAGGATTTTCTTGCTTTTATTTAGAATAGTGTTTTTCATCTGTTATTTCAATAAAAGTGGCAATGATAGCATTTGACATGCTTATTTTGAAAGTATACTTGTTGGTGTTTAAAAACAGAAAGTTTATCGCTGTTGCAAAAATTCCCTAGAAAAGTCAGAATGTGGTAAATTGATGGAACTTTTTGAAAAATAAGCTCTGATAAATTTTCTACAGTGTAGTATTTTCACATAATTTTTGGAGCTAGGGAAGTATGATGAATCTTGCATTCTTTACAAACTGTACTGTTTTGGCAGATTGCTGTTATGTTTGCATTGTTTGCATATGTTTGCTTGTTTAATGATTCTATTTGAGGATAGGAGTATTAAATATGCAGAAGCATTTAGTATGAAATGTTTAATAATAATTTTAGTGGTTTGCTACAGTAGAGAATGATAAGGTTTTGCACTGATTTATACTAACTTATCTCACGAGTTCTGGTTGAGTTTTGTGTGGATGAAGTTTTTGAGATTTAGGAAAACCGTGATATAAGAGGAATTAAGGAGACACAAAAGCTCAAGCTTGGGGATGCTCAAGGCATCACAAGGTAATATTTCAATAAGTCTCAAGCATCTAAGCTTGGGGATGCACCGGTAGCCATCCCACCTTTCTTCTTCAACAACTATCGGTTAGTATCGGTTGAGCCTAAGTTTTTGCTTCTTCACATGAGTTGTGCTACTCTTGGAATGTCATTTTGTTTTGTTTCGCTTTCTGTTTTAATAAAATACTTAGATATGAAAGTTTTTAAATAAAAGAGATTCCTCAAATAGCTACTTATTTACATAACTACTCACTGGATCTTCACTTATATCTTTTTGGAGTAGTTTGTCATTTACTCTCGTGCTTCACTTATATCCTATGAGTAAATTGTTGAATAAACTGAATGTCATGA
This sequence comes from Triticum aestivum, assembly GCF_018294505.1. Classification (NCBI taxonomy): domain Eukaryota; kingdom Viridiplantae; phylum Streptophyta; class Magnoliopsida; order Poales; family Poaceae; genus Triticum; species Triticum aestivum. The sequence goes on from NC_057801.1 coordinate 190,185,427, forward strand.
AGTAGAAATCATATCATGCCTAGTGGTATCTTCACATTGGGTTTAGAAAGTGAAATCTTTTGAGGCTTGACAATCACAATATTGGTCATACAAGCAATTCATGAATAATTAGTATAAGGAAGAGAACTTTCACATGCAAATACACTATCTTGGAAATATTTTGTGATTGTGAGCCCCCATCAAAATATTATATGCCAAAATTGTTGACGTTGGACAAGGAAGACAATGTAATGATTTCTGTTTGCTCATATTCACATAGAAGTCATATTATCATAGATCCTTTAACATGTGGTGCTTGCCCCCTATCTTTGCTAGCCAAAAATTCTGCACCAGGTAGAGATACTACTTGTGCATCCAAAAACCCTTAAACCCAAATCTTATTTTTCAAGAGACCACCATACCTACCTAAGGATTGAGAAAGATCCTTCAAGTAAGTTGTCATCGGTGCAAAAAGGCAATAAAAATTGCTTCTAAAAGTGTTAGATCATTTAGTGTAAGAGAAAACTGAGCGTTGTATGTACTTGTGATGGCAAAGAATAAAAGTGATAGACTGCATAATAAAGGTTGCTATCATAAGGGGCAATATAATGTGACGTTCTTTTGCACTAAGCGGTTGAGCATACAAACAAATAAGCGCATGGCAACCTCTGCTTCCCTCTGTGAAGGGCCTATCTTTTACTTTTATGTATTTACTTTTATGCAAAGAGTCAAAGTTTTTCTCTCTATTCCTTTTTATTTTTCTCCTTTGGCAAGTATCATGTGGTGAGGAAAGATCTAGGCACATATGTCCAGTTGAATATGAGTAGCATGAGTTATTATTGCTCACATCACCCAAAGGTGAATACGCTGGGAGGCAAAATTATAAGCCCCTATCTTTCTATGTGTCCGGTTGAAACGTTTTGCTTATGTGTATGCGGTGAGTGTTAGCAATAATAGAAGAGTATAAGATGGTTGAGGATGTGGAGCTCTTACTTAGACTCTGTTGAATAAGTTGAATTGCAATTGCTTGGTGACTGAGAACATAGGTTGTTGAGTTTCAAGAGAGTTCATTGTTTGAACCTTAACATGTGAATTGGTTTCTACTATAACATGAGAAGTTTTATAAGAAATAATTGTTGTTATGATGCTAGAAAAGTAACTGTAATTATCACTGATCAAACTTATGCACTTTGCTAGCATTCACACTTCATAAATTATTTCTTTTATCATTTACCTACTCGAGGACGAGTAAGAATTAAGATTGGGGATGCTGATACGTCTCCAATGTATCTATAATTTATGAAGTATTCATGCTAATATATTATCATTCTTGGATGTTTTACAATCATTTTATAGCAACTTTATATCATTTTTTGGGACTAACCTATTGACCCAGTGCCCAGTGCCAGTTGCTGTTTTTTGCTTGTTTTTTTACATCACAGGAAATCAATATCAAACGGAGTCCAAACACTGCGTAACATTTTGGAGATTTTTTATGGACCAGAAGGAACCCAATGGGTTTGAGCTGCACTTGGGGGGTGCCCCGAGGGGGGCACAACCCACCAGGGCGCGCTAGGGTCCCCTGGTGCGCCCAGGTGGGTTGTACCCACCTTAGTGACCTCCTGCACCTCCTCTTTGCACTATAAATTCCCAAATATTCTGGAACCCTTCAGGGTAGCCCTAGATCAAAAGTTCCACCGCCACAAGGCCTCTGTATCCACGAGATCCAATCTAGACCTTGTTATGGCACACTGCCGGAGGGGGGAATCATCACCGGTGGACATCTTCATCATCCCGGCAGCCACCGCAATGAGGAGGGAGTAGTCCATCCTCGGGGTTGAGGGTTTGTAGTAGTAGCTATGTGTTTGAGCTCTCTCTCTCTCTCTCTCTCTCTCTCTCGTGATCTATATCATGGGCTTTGATAATATAGTCGGATCATAATGTTTCTCCCCTCTATACTCTTGTTATGATGAATTGAATCTTTACCCTTCAAAGTTTTGTCTTGTCGGATTGAATATTCAGAGATGAGAACACATGATATATGTCTTGCAATATGAATACTTGAGGAGACAATGAGGTATCTTATTGATTCATTTGATATGTGTTATGGCATTCAACTCGCGGATTCCCGCGGTGATATTGGGGTAATCTATGCATAGGGGTTGATGCACGTTTTTCTCCGACAAAAACTTTGGGGTCTCTTTATAGTTCTTTGAGTGGATTGAGTGTTATGAATATGAATTTGCTTTGGTGTTATTCTACTAAGAACTCTAGGATATATCGAACGGAAAAAATAGCTTCGTGTTATTTTAGTACGAACTCTTGAATAGATCAAACGGAAAGAATAGCTTTGAGGTGGTTTCATGACCTACAAACAATTACTATATTTTGTTCTCCGCTAGTAGGAACTTGGGAGTGATTCTTTATTGCACTTTGAGGGATAATCATATGATCCAACTATGTTAGCATTGTTGAGAGGTTGCAGTAGCGAAATTACGGACCCTAAGCCTCATTTTTAAGCATTGCAACACCATTTTTGTTACCGTTTACTATTTGCTACCTTGCTGGTTTTATTTATTCAGATTATAAAAATATATTTCTAGCATCCATCTTACACTTTTATCACCATCTCTTTGTTGAACTAGTGCACCTATACAATTTGCCATTGTATTAGGTGTGTTGGGGACACAAGAGATTTCTTGTATTTGGTTGCAGGGTCGTTTGAGAGAGACCATCTTCATCCTACACCTCTCACGGATTGATAAACTTTAGGTCATCCACTTGAGGGAAAATTGCTACTTTCCTACAAAACTCTGCGCTTGGAGGCCCAACACGTGTCTATAAGAATAAAGTTGCATAGTAGACATCACAGCGCCACCGCCGATGCATGAAGATTGGGATATAGACACTATTGTTCTAATGCCTGATCTGCTTGTGGATTTCAACACCATCTGGGAGGTACTCTCTGACTTCTTTGTTGATAAGCAACTGGGGTTTTCTGAGATAGCACCTTGCCCTTTTGGACAAGCTTACGTCAAGGTGAACAATGTTTTCGATTGGGATGAGTTAGTTTCCAATAGTCAACACCTATATACTGATGTGCATGTCATATTTGAATAGAATAATAGAGGCCTCAATTGGAGAAGACTAGATCTCAATAGAGAAGCTTGGATTCTGCTTTGTGGCTATCCTTTTGACAGAAAGAATATTCAGGAGATTAACAATGCAGTCAGCAAATTTGGTAAATTTGTCATGTGGGATAGGGTCAGGAGTACTAGGGCCGACCAAATGGTCAAAGTGAAAGTAGAGGAATTAAGAGACATACCAGCCAACATAGTTTTTGGTGATGGAGATCATACTGATTCCCTCATTGTACCTCTGGTCATACTACACCACCAGATTCTTGGGGCAGAGGCACCTGATGAGGACCCTATTCACCCTAATGGAGAATCCTCATCTAGCTCCACATCAGGTAAATTTTCACCCTAACCAACACAACCACTTCCTGGGTCCTCTTTAACATCATGAAGCAGTGGGAGTACAAGCTTAAGCCAACCAGCAACAAGCAAATTAGATAGAGCTACAGTTAGCTTTAAATAATGGTATGAAACAATGTTAATGAACTTGATGATCCAAAATAACAACTTCCTGGACGGTGCCATTGGGCTATGCCACAAACAATATTGACCAGGAATTACATCATGGTGAATTTTTGCATCTGAATGATCTCATGGCACCTATGGAAGATAGCAACATTACCATGTCTTTGGGCTATCCTGACAGTGATAACTTTGTTTCATCTGCAAATGCCCTTTGGCGCCAATCCAACATGCTCTACCAGATTTAAATGTTATGATTGGGCCCAATATGCTAGGCCCAGAACAATTAGCCCATCAGTAACAGGAACCACAGATGGAACACTTGGTAGAGCTGAAGCCCACCAACAAGTAGAGCAGGAAAACCACCAGCAACTTGGGCCACTAATGGACCACTCGGCACCACCTGCAAATGAGAATGGCCTAGTTGTGGTTCTTGTTGCTCTAGTTCTGCCCATCATTCATCACAGTTTGGTTATGCTATCTCAACACTCTGTTACTCACAACATTGACATTACAGCAGACCCCATGCATCTTGAAATACTAGCAAATACTACTTTCCAGTCAATTATATAGAGCAAAATTTGTGCACCTCCTGTGATTGTTAACAGAAAAGCAATCTGAAGACCCAGCACAAGATATTCCAGCCACTCACGCAAATATTGTGGATACTACTATACCTGTGGAAAAAAATTCAGGTGATCAAACATCATCAGATCTGTCTGCACTACTTGGGTTCCCCTTTCCATCATTTCTTAATGCAAATCATGCAATCCAAGCAGGAAACATGCAGGGAGATAAGAAAATTCAAGAGGATGATACAACTATTGAGGATGATCTTCTTGGACAGGAAGGATCAAGGATTTGGATGGAACATTTTGCACCAACAACAACTAGCAAAGAGGTGATTCAAGTACTAGGCAAATTTCCTCTCTGTTGTTCTCCTATCCCTAGATAAATTTGCATGAGCCAAAAAGTTTATTACTTCTCAAGTCTGGGAGATTATTGCTCAGGGCACTACTTGTTCTATTAAGCTTCCCTTTGCTATTCCACAAGAATGTCCTACTGAGAATACTCTCCTATGTGCTCTATCTCAGCAGGAGCACGACAAGATGGACCAAGAGATCAGCTCTCCAGTGCCTTTTGCATCTTTGGACTCCATGGCAGCATCTTCCACATCAGCTCTCCACAAGAACAGGAAGAGGAAGGATAAGGCCCCTCTAGTAGAAACTGAGGTAAGGAGGAGTTGCAGACTGAAACAATTGACTAAAGGATTTAAGAAAAATATTTGTGCTAATAGAAACTACATGTCATGTCAAGCCTTACCTCCCCCTATACCTGCAAAAGTAGTTAAAAATCTTAACACTACTTTTTGCAAGGTCAATGCGAAAGACACCACTGAGGATCAGCTGATGAGCAAGAACAAGAAAAGCAAGAACTCCAGCACTGCAAAAGAACCATCCATGAGCAACATCACAATTGTAAAGGACAAGTCCAAGGCCACCAAGGGGCAGACTCAGTAGAAGGGATAGGATATGATTTGTAATAATCAATTTTATCCATGCGTCCCAGTGTTTTGCTAGACTTCAATATTTAGCACCATGTTATGTAAAACTGTTATTATTGTCGGCCGGCTGGACAGAGTTATGGTATCCGAGCTTTTGATTCTCAGTGGGGCTATAGATGCAGTTGTTTGTGTTGATTGTAAGAGTTATGTGAGTAAATTGATAGTACTAGTGGGTTAGACGCTGCACAGCAAGTCGCAATATGGCAAGAGAATGGACCATCTTGAATTGGGACATTAGAGGGATCAGTGATCCCAACAAATGGACAACCATACAGAATAAAATTTAAGAAAAACAATGCACAATACTCTGTTTACAAGAAACAGAGAGAGACTCCATTGGTAGTACTTAAATCAGAAATTTCTGTCCTAGGAGATCAAATAAATTTGAAATACTCCCAACTATGGGTGCATCATGAGGTATTTTAATTGCATGGAATGAACAGATCCTTAAAGGGCAGTTTTTTCACCTCAATGAATATGCTCTCTATACAATTCACATCAACACACACTCGGGGAAAATGGATTCTATCCAATGTGTATGGACCATGTCAGTAGCAGGAAAGAGGCAACTTCATTAACAGGTTCAAAGACTTCTAGATGATGGATGGCATTAATTGGTTGGTCATTGGAGATTTTAATTATATTAGATGTCCACAAGACAGGAACAGAGCTGGAGGTACACTCTCAGACATGTTGGCATTTAATAAAGCTATCAGTAAACAGGCACTTATCGAAATCCCACTTAAAGGAAGAAAGTTTACCTGGAGTAACAAGCAAGATGCTCCCCTCCTTGACAAACTAGATTGGCGCTTCACTTCAGAATCTTGGACTCTTAGTTATCCAGCCACATTTGCATATCCTCTGGCTAGGATCACTTCTGATCACATTCCTACCATGATAAAAATTGGGACAAAAATACCTAAATCTCAAATATTTAGGTTTGAAAGTCATTGGCTCCAACATAGTGAATTCAAGGAACTAGTTTCCAGGATTTGGTCTCAAGAGGTACATTAAACAGAAAGTGCTAAAGTTATTGCAACCAAACTCAAGAAACTAAGAAAAGGGATTAAGCAATGGGCCAGAGATAAATCTTATCTTGAGAAAATAATGGAGCACATAAACTTCATGATTCTCTGTTATGACACTTTGGAGGAATTCAGACCTTTAAGCACAGTTGAAGCCAATGGTAGAATCATTATCAAGAGACAACTGGTGAAAATTATGGAATATTGAAGATTGTATTGGAAGCAGAGAGCTACCATAAGACAGATTAAAGTAGGTGAGGCTAATACAAAATACTGCCAGGCAAAAGCAACAATCAAATTCAGATAGAATAGTATTGCTATGCTGAAAGATGAAAATGGAAATGAACACCAGGAGCATCATGCAAAAGCTGCCATTCTTTATAGATCCTTTAAAGAAAGGATGGGAACGACCTCTGCTACTCAAAACCCATTGCAGCTTCACCACCATTTGTTACTTCACAGTGATCTGGCTGATATGGAAGCACCATTCACTAAAGAAGAAATTGATAAGGTAATTAAAGAGATGCGTACTGATAAAGCATCAGGGCCATATGGCTTTAATGCACACTTCATTAAGCACTGTTGGGATATCATTGCAAAGAATTTTTATAGGCTAATTGAAGATTTTCATAAAGGTACAGTCAACCTACAAAGCATCAACTACTCTTTCATCAAATTGATACCCAAAATAGATTCAGCCTCCACATCTGATGAATATAGACCCATCTCTCTTCTTAATTGCACCCTGAAGGTCATCACTAAACTGTTGGCTAATAAATTACAGAAATTCATTCTGGAGATGATCCACAGAAACCAATATGGTTTCCTTAATAACGGATGCATTCAGGACTGTTTAACATGGGCCTATGAATACATTCATCAATGCCAACAATCCAGGAAGGAGATTGTACTTTTGAAACTTGACTTTGAGAAGGCTTTTGATATGCTCAACCTTGACACAATTCTAGAAATCTTAAGAGCAAAGGGCTTTGGAGACAAATTAATTGGGTGTATCAGAATGATATATAGCACTGGGTTCTCATTAGTATTGATCAGCGATATACCAGGGAAACAATTTCTCTTCAAAAAAGGAGTCAGACAAGGTGATCCACTTTCCCCTCCGATCTTTGTACTAGCTGCAGACATGCTCCAAACAATCATTAATGAAGCCATGGAAAACTCACTGGTTAATTCTCCTTTGCTTCACAATTCATGCTCTGATTACCCGACCATCTAGTATACAGATGATACTATCCTAGTGGCCAGTGTATATGCACAACAACTCACTCACATTAAAAATCCGTTGCTCCGTTTTGCTGCTTAAAGTGGACTCAACATGAACTATTCGAAGTCCACAATGATCTCCATCAACACTCCTACCACAAAGATGCATGAGCTATTTTCACTGTTGGGTTGCCAGATTGGAGCATTGCCACACACATACCTTGGTCTCCCACTCAGTACATCCAAACCCAATGTTGTGGATTATGTGCCCATGATGAAGAGGATTTAAAATAGATTACTCAGTTGTTCAACACTCCTATCCTCTGGTGACAAGCTCACCTTGATTAAATTTGTCTTCACCAGCATGCCCAATTTTTTCATGTGCACTTCATCACTGCCCAAAACTGTGGTGAAGCAAATCAACATATACCTCATGCATTGCTTCTGGAGAAAATATGGGTCTATTGATAAGGGACCTGCACCAATTTCTTGGGAGAAAGTCTATAGACCCAAGGAAGATGGAGGACTAGGAGTTTTGGACATAAGTACTCACAACCAGGCCTTGCTGATGAATTTCTCCACAAATTCCTCAAGAAAGAAGACATTCCCTAGGTCAACATCATTTGAGAGAAATACTACCAAGCTACATTGCCTGGTGCCACGAATGTGGGATCTTTCTGGTGGAGATCTGTTACTAGACTTCTACCTGGTTTCAAACACAGTGGCAGAGGTAGAGGGTGGCCAGGGTGGGCCATGGCCCACCCTGAGATTTGAAAATAGGTTTTATACCATAGGACAAATGCTAATTTTTCTTTAAAAAAATCAATGTATATGTACAGTAGTATTGTTGGCCCACCCTGGTTCAGTCGCCTAGCTCCGCCACTGTTCAAACATCATGCTATATGCAAGGCGGGATTAGGAGATACAACTCTATTCTGGACTGATAACTGGACTAGTAAACCCTTATCACTTACATTCCCAGAGCTGCACTCCTTTGTCATTAATGAGGACATCACTCTATCCAAGATTATTGAGCAGCCAAACAGAAGCAACATTTCCATAGGCCACTATCACTCGAGGCTTATTGATACGTCCATTTTGCATCATGTTTTTGTATCAATATCTATTGCATTATGTCCTACCATTTCACATTAGGGTGCAATACTTATGCCTTTTGTCAATTATTTTACAAGGTTTACATGAAGAAGGAGAATGCCGGCAGCTGGAATTCTGGACCGGAAAGGAGCAAATCTGAGGTACCTATTCTGCACAACTCCAAAAGTCCTAAAAATTTATGGAGAATTATTTTGGAATATATAAGAATTATTGGGCGAAGAAATATCAGAGGGGACCCACCAGGTGGCCACAAGGCTAAGGGGCGCGCCCCCAGGGCTTGTGAGCCCCCTGGCAGGTCTCTATTGCTCATCTTTGGCTATATGGAGGGTTTTAACCTAGGAAAAAAAATAGAAGATAGCTTTCGGGACGAAGCACCGCCGTCTCGAGGCGAAACCTGGGCAGGAGCAATCTAGAGCTCCGGCAGAGCCATTTTTCCAGGGAAACTTCCCTCCACGAGGGGAAATCAAAGCCATCATCATAACCAACGATCCTCTCATTGAGAGGGGGTCAATCTTCATCAACATCTTCACTAGCACCATCTCCTCTCAAACCCTAGTTCATCTCTTGTATTCGATCTTTGTCTCACAACTTCAGATTGGTACCTATAGGTTTCTAGTAGTGTTGATTACTCTTTGTAGTTGATGCTAGTTGGTTTATTCGATGGAAGATCATATGTTCAGATCCTTGACGCTATTAAATACTCCTCTGGTTATGAACATGAATATGCTTTGTGAGGTTTGTTCCTGAGGACATGGGAGAAGTCTTGTTATAAGTAATCATGTGAATTCGGTATTCATTCGATATTTTGATGAGATGTATGTTGTCTTTCCTCTAGTGGTGTTATGTGAACGTCGATGACATGACACTTCACCATGATTTGGGCCTAGGGGAAGTCATTGGGAAGTAATAAGTAGATGATGGGTTGCTAGAGTGACAGAAGCTTAAACCCTAGTTTATGCATTGCTTCGTAAAGGGCTTATTTGGATCCACATGTTTCATGCTATGGTTAGATTTACCTTAATTCTTCTTTCATAGTTGTGGATGCTTGCGAGAGGATTTAATCATAAGTGGGAGGCTTGCCCAAGTAAGGACAACACCCAAGCACCGATCCACCCACATATCAAATTATCAAAGTAACGAATGTGAATCATATGAGCATGATGAAACTAACTTAACAGTAATTCCCATGTGTCCTCGGGAGCACTTTGCTTTATATAAGAATTTATTCAGGCTTGTCCTTTGCTATAAAAAAGAGTGGGCCACCTTGTTGCACCTTTGTTACACTTGTTACTTGTTCCCGTTACGAATTATCTTATCACAAAAACTATATGTTACCGATAATTTCAGTGCTTGCAGAAAATACCTTGCTGAAAACCACTTGTCATTTTCTTCTGCTCCTCGTTGAGTTCGATACTCTTATTTATCAAAAGGACTACGATAGATCCCCTATACTTAGGGTCATCACTTATCAACAATTCAATACGCTCCAAGAATTGTTTTGTAGCAGGACGACTAGTAAGGAGCAAGATAAGTGGCACTATTCCTGGAGCAATACCACTTATTCACCCATGAAGATGTACAAAGCTCTCAAGAAGACAGATACACCCCCACAACATTTTCAAACTGCTCTGGCACACAACATGCAATCTTAGGCACAAGGTCTTCTTCTGGATGCTATACCATGATAGATTAAATACCAGAAACCTTTTACATCGCAAGAATATGTACTTGGAGGATTACAATTGTGTGCTTTGTGTAGATAAGACTAAAGAAACATCACTCCACCTTTTTTGGGATTGCTCATTCGCCATCAGTTGCTGGGATTATCTCATGCAAGATAAACATAGAGGTATATCAACTCATGATGAGATCACATTATCATTGCTTTTACTTCCACCAAGATAGCTCTAGATATCATCATCATGAGCTGTTGGAGTGTATGCTTAGTCAGGAACGATAAGATATTCAGATCAGCAGCCCCATACTTTAATACATGGAAGTTTTATCTCAAGGAAGGATTATGGGCAGCAGAATTGAGAGCAAAACCAAATAAAGCTGACAAAATTAGGAACTAGGTAGCACAGTTTACGGACCCGGATTAATCACTTTTCTTATGTTTCCTAAAACCGACATTGGCTAATTGTAATTCTTTATGTACTTTGTTTATTTGATTTAATGAAAATTACTTTGTTCATGCTAAAAATAATAATATTTTGGAGTACTTTACCATATGAATATTGTGCCCATAAGGTTTAAAGCATCTCACTGAAATTGTATGTGTGAGTCTCGCGATGAGTATACGTGTGTAATTTTTTGTACGACATATGACCATTTGTAATCTTACATAAGTAAATTTATATATGATATTTATTTGCACATGTAGTAAGTAGTGGCCATGTTTTTATAAATTTACAAGTGTTCCTGACAAGCAAATGAGCCAAAAATAGTATAAAATGGATGAGTCATCCAAAATAGACCCCTTCCATGTGCTCCAAATTTAAGGCATGTATGATTTGCAGGATTTTTAAAATACAGAAATAGAAAGAAAAAAATATGAGGTGTCATGACATCTTCAGTACTACAGATTGCTTGAACGTTCCATTGTGCAAGAAAAACATATAACTATTCATGATAGGTTGGAGTGGATGTAAAATTGCCTCTGAAACTAAGTACAAATGAATTGTAAAAAGAAAAATCTATGGATTGTAATCGTGTGAGTAAAATAATCCATGCAAGAGAAAATCCTAATCTTTGTATTCTTCCATAACTCGAAAGTGGTATTATGATCCCGAGCACACATGGACCATAATGAACAGAAAATTGAAAAAGAATAGATAACAGAGTTTCAAAAAATTCTAGTGTTCTAGCAACAAACGTTGATGAGTGTTTCATCTGCGTGTAGATGTTCGGGATAGAATACCATTCGTGGATGTCCGGGCCAAAATACAAAATTGAGGCTTTAAATGCTTTAAAAATAATCTTTTCTGAGCGTCTTTTTTTTCTTCACACCACCACCAATGTTATCATAATGAAATTTTACATATAACTGAAATATTCATCAATATTCCTAAAAAAATCAGAATCTTTATCTTTTTACTATTTTTTGGATTTTACTGTTCCTCAGGAGGCACGTGAGCCCTGATCAGAAACTCCTAAACTCGTCTTTAGAATCCAATGCCATCGAGCGTGGCAGAAAGGGAAGTAGTTTTTTTTTTTTTGAGCACAGGGAGAAAGTGAGCAGAAACTCCTAAACTCGTTTTTTTTGGCAGAAAGTGAGCAGCGGAACAATTAACAAGTGGAACAATTAACACGGCGATCCTACGAGAATTGGGCGCCACGTCACAAACGCATATCCACGACAACGACGAGCCTTTCGGTTCGAACGACATGTGCGCGCGCCGCACTTGGCCGCGCGCAGATGCGAAGTCCATCGATCGGAAACCCGCCGTAGAGTACGTGCAATGCGGTGCGGTGCCGGACGCCTGGACGAAGGGCTCGAGGACACGACTCGTGCCGGTGCCGTTTATATATACGCGCGCGCGAGCCTCCATGCGCGCGAGCGTCGTCGTATTAACCACGGACGACACGAGCTGCGCATATGAGCCCGCCGTTTGCACGTCAACTGGGCATGCACACGTTGCATAGACAAAAAACGACCAGTTCAATGCACATCCATTTTCTCGGCGTCTTTTTTTTTCAAACCAGTGCACTTGCAAGTTGACACCTCTATCTATACTATTGGGGGCTTCCGTTTCGCAGATGCATTCGGTGACGCGGCCAATACTTTTGCAAGCAGTGGTGTACTAGTGTGGAGGTAGTGGAGCAGAGAGTGTGGTGTCGGGAGGAGTCACCCGCAACACGTGGGCCCCGCCGCCAGCTTCAGCTTAGTCAACTGGGAGATGCGCCGTGGTCCACGGACAGCGCCCGCGTGTCACGATTTATAGCTGCGTCATCGTACCGGCTTGTTCCTGCTCTCGATCCTGCGACTCGGATACGCTCGTTGAATGTGAGATCGGGCAGAGGTGTCCGGCAGCTTCAATTGAATGGCCCGTGGTTAAATCTTGCTCCTACCGGTGACTTGGTTGTACAGACTTAACGCATCTCCGACGCCGTGCATCAAAGCGTTCGGACAACATGATCCAGACGTTTACATGCCTGTATTTCCAAAAACCGGAATCAGATCTGAAGGAGGTTTGCAGGTGTGCGGACAGTTGCCACGTCCGACTATACAACACCAGCCCACATAAAAGCGAGGTGGAGCGCACACATTTGGACATTTCCGCAATGTTTCCACGCGAAAGCCCGTCCTTTCCCTATTGTCTTCGCTCTGATCGCTGCTGCCACCCACCCCGGTTCTCATCCTTTTGCAGTCCACTGTCACGATGGAGCGGGAGGAGGTGGTGACCGGGTTGTCCATAGTCCCATCGGGCGAGGAGGCGGAGGAACCGTTAGCGGTGGCCGCCCGCAAGGCCAACATGGCGACACACACCGTCCGTTACCGCAAACAGAGAAAGAGGGGTTATACTTTAGCGGCAGCCGGTCACCCAGTTTTTCATCCGGCAAAGCGTGCGACTCGGCGACTAACGATCATGAAGATGCCAGTCGTGCAATCGCCGCCGCCCTGGTCAGTGCACATGATTTCAACATACTACTTCCCTGCCACGCAGCCCGGTCTGCAACAGCAGCCCACGCCTATTGTCACTGCCGACTATCACATCCCGTACTACATCAATCTCAATGGAGAGTACAACTTTGCACAGTCGTAGTCACCGACATTTGTTCGTTCGCGGATGCCAGCTTGCACGCTCGTCGGTGCCCGGTCTCTGTTTGTTGGAATGTCTCAACTGGACACGAGGTGGATGAGGAGGAGGCATTCATTAATACTATCCACAACAGTGGCGGGTACGAAGATGGGCAAGTGGTCGATGATGACCCAGAAGTACAGAGGATCAATTGTTGTCCTTTCGATAAGTAAGAGTGTTGAACCCAACAAGGAGCAGAAGGAAATGACAAGCGGTTTTCAGCAAGTTATTCTCTGCAAGCACTGAAATTAACAGTAACAGATAGTTTGATAGTAAGGTAATTCGTAATGGGTAACAAGTAACAAGTGTAACAAAGGTGCAGCAAGGTGGCTCAATTCTTTTTATAGCAAAGGACAAGCCTGGTGAGGGAGTCCTGGACTAAGGGGTCCTCGGGCGTCCGGCCTATTCGATGTTGGCCGGACTAATGGGCTGTCAAGATACAAGGAAGAAGACCACCTCTCGTGTCCGGTTGGGACTCCTGTTTGCGTGAACGGCAAGTTTAGGTGTCTGAATATACTATTTCCTTTCTGTTGAACCGACTTTGTGCAACCCTAGGCCCCTCCAGTGTCTATATAAACCGGAGGGTTTAGACCGGAGGCAGGGTCAGAATATTGATAGACTAGCCAAGTTAGGGTTTAGCCATTACGATCTCGAGGTAGATCAACTCTTGTAACCCCTATACCCATTGAATATAATCAAGCAGGAGTAGGGTTTTACCTCCATTAAGAGGGCCCGAACCTGGGTAAACATTGTGTCCCTTTGATCATTGTTACCATCGATCCTCAGACATACAGCTTGGGCCCCCCTACTCGAGATCTGCCGATTTTGGCATCTACATTGGTGCTCTCATTGAGAACTCTGCTGTGTTGTCAACAGAAGGATTGATGGCTCGCCTCTTCATCGACGATGACGCTGTGTCCAGTGAAACCTTTCTACCCGGACAGGTCTTTGTGTTCGTCGGCTTCATGCTTCGTGCAAACTCGACCGGCCACCTTGAGCAGGTCGACAGTTACGGCCCCAGCCACCAGATCACGTTCGGAAACCTGAACTACGTTGGCGATATCCGAGGAGATCTGATCTTCGAGGGGTTCACGGCCTCGGTTGCCGCCCCCTGCCCTCATCAAGGAAGCTCTTCGGATCCGCTCTTAGATCTCGTCCAGGGGTCGACACTCACACCCGCCTCAGCCTTAGATCCAAAGCAGGTCATATCGTCCGAAGACGAGAGGATCAGCCCCGTCGGACTCTTTTCCATCATGGAACTTCGAACCGGAGACCCAGATGCAATCTTGGACTCGCCTCTGGATAACTCCGAACTGTCGAGGTCTGCGTCCATCGGGCCTGACCAGGCGTTTATCATCGAACCCAGCCCTGCAGTTCCACAGACTCCTATCCGGCTTTCGCCCATAGATGAAGCACTGGGCTTAATGCGGTCTCTCACCATTACGTAAGCTTTGCCTCCGAACTGTACCCAGCATTGGCTGGGGCCTGAGAGCGGGGAACTTTATGACCCGTCCACCACCCACTTAATAGCCACTGTCGAGGATTTAACCGGCATGCTGGACTATGCGCCCGAAGACATCGACGGTATGGACAACGATGTCGACGCTGAACCAAGCCAAGGCCCTCCTATCACCGGGCGTTGGACGACCACTTCTACCTACGATGTATACATGGTGGACACAACTGATAAAAAGGACGACGAGGCCACTCAAGATCCAGACAAGGAAAAGCCTGTCGATGAACCACCAAAGTGTCGGCTCCAGCGGCGCCACGCACGATCGCGTTGAGCGAGGGATAGCAATACCGGCACCAGAGACAATGAGACTCTGGATAATGTTGAAGCCCTGAACACCCCATTGACCCCACGTCCGAACAGGATGAGAGGGAGGAGGGTCGGTATAGCCCCGAACACGCTGATCATGAAGATTCGGAGGACAACAACTATATGCCAGTCTCCGAAGAGGATGTTAGCCTTGGTGACCTCTTGAACAAGAACACTTCAAGCGACAGCTTATCGCCACCGTGTGGAGCCTGAAAAGAAACAGCAGCAGCTCAAAGCTGAACAGGATACACTCAATGAAAGGTGGACCAAGGTCCTACCGCCGAGGAGTACGGCCCCTAGCGACCAGTAAAAAGTTACCCCAAGCGCAAGCTGCTGCCACAGTTCAACGACGAAGCACTTGAGCCAATACCATCGAAGTACAATTATGCAGATCAACCACACTGACCACCACGTGGACGGGACAAAACGGCACATCAAGCCGAACACCGGCCCGCGCCCCCTCGCCGAAGAGGCAAGGAGACAGCGGCTGCAGGCTATACATACGATTTACATAAGGACCTGGCCAATAAAGCCGGTCATACCAGATCTATCTATGGATCAAGAGGTTGTGCCACGGCACGAGATAATGGCAATCAAGCCTGGCACGATGAACGCCACCATGATCGGGGTCAGCACCGAACATAAATGTCATCCGAACTCCGCCGCGATGTTGCACGGTATAGAGGTGCCGCACACCCTATGTGTTTACCGATGAGGTAATGCGGCACTAGTTTCTGGAGGGATTTAAACCCATAAACATCGAGCAGTATGATGGGACGACGGATCCGGCCGTCTGGATTGAAGATTTTCTTCTCCACATTCATATGGCTCGCGGAGATGACCTTATGCCATTAAATATCTTCCTCTAAAGCTGAAAGGACCAGCATGACACTAGTTGAACAGCCTCCCAGAGAACTCCATTAGAACCTGGGAAGATTTAGAAGATGCTTTTCGGGCCAACTTTCAGGGCACTTATGTCCGTCCACCAGATGCTGATGACCTAAGTCCCATAATCTAGCAACATGGTGAATCGGCTCGCAAGCTTTGGAATCGGTTTCTAATTAAAAAGAACCAAATTATGGACTGTCCAGACGCTGAAGCCTTAGTGGCCTTCAAACACAGCGTCCGAGACGAATGGCTCGCCCGACACCTCGGGCAGGAAAAGCCGAAGACCGTGGCATCTTTAAATGCACTCATGACCCGTTCTGTGCGGGTGAAGATAGATGGTTGGCTCGTAGAAGCAACAGCTCCGGCGACCCCGACACTTATGAGGCCAAGGACGGAAATGGTAAAGCACGCCACAATAAAAACTAACGTCAGAGCACTAATAACGACGTAGATGATACGACAGTCAATGCCGGATTCAGTGGTTCAAAACCCGGTGAGCGAAAGAAAACTTTCAAAGGCAAGAGGGACGGTCCATCCAACTTGGAAAAAATCCTTGAGAGGCCCTGTCAGATTCATGTCACACCCGACAAGCCTGCTAACCACACCAACAGAAACTGTTGGGTTTTCAAACAGGCTGGTAAGTTAAATACCGAACACAAGGGAAAGGGACCTCTATGTGAGGACGATGATGAGCCCTGTCAGCCGAACAACGGGGGCCAAAAGCAGTCCCCCCCGAGGTGAAAACGGTGAACATGACCTATGTCACTCACATTCCCAAAAGGAGCGCAAGCGCGCACTAAGGGACGTCTACGCCGTAGAGCATGTCGCCCCAAAATTCAATCCATGGTCTGCCTGTCCGATCACTTTTGATTGCATGGATCACCCAACCAGTATCCATCATGGGGGTTCGGTTGCCCTGGTACTCGATCCAATCATCGACGGATACCATCTCACTAGAATCCTTATGGACGGCGGCAACAGTCTCAACTTGATCTATTAAGATACTGTATGAAAGATGGGTATCGACCCATCAAGAATCAAGCCTAGTAACACTACCTTCAAAGGTGTGATACCTGGTGTGGAGGCCCGTTGTATGGGCTCATTAACACTGGAGGTCGCATTCGTCTCCCCAGACAACTTCCGAAGTGAAGAACTGATCTTCGACATCATCCCCTTCCATAGTGGTTATCACGCACTGCTCGGATGAACTGCTTTCGCCCGCTGCCCCGCACTATGCTTATTTGAAGCTTAAAATGCCCAGACCACGTGGCGTTATTATAGTCAATAGAAATATGGAGCGCTCCCTCCATACTGAAGAGCACACCGTGGCCCTTGCAACCGAGGTGTATGGCATCCTCATTAAGCAGAATAATTTGTCGGATATCAAAGCTAGTGACATCTCTAAACGAGTCTGGTCCGCACATCACTGCGATAACTCGATGGATCCGGACCTCGATTAGCAGTTTGGCCTTCGCCGACTGCCCCATAAGGTTGCGACTTACATACCGCGCGTACATAACTACACACACAAAATACCTTGGGAAACGCCGGAGGCACACTGCAGAAAAAGTCCATAGGACGGCTTGACCCTATTTGGACCTTACGCATTTTTTCACCGCAGGTTCATTAAGAGCCCTATCTATTGTATGGTTGCCTCAGGGATCCTTTCAAGGCTAGCTTTTCCCTTCTTTACGGACAACCGTCAAATGCCCCTATCAAAGGATTCATTACTAAGGAGAAAGGGCACAGACGTGCATCATGGCATCATTGGAGTCTTGGAACCATTACTTTTAGGCCGTGTGCTAGACTTTCCCTTATGTAAATTTTTAGGCATGTGATACGTCCATTTTGCATCATGCTTTTATGTCAATATTTATTGCATTATGGGCTGTTATTACACATTATATCTCAATACTTATGGCTATTCTCTCTTATTTTACAAGGTTTACCATGAAGAGGCGGAATGCCGACAGTTGGAATTCTGGCTGGAAAAGGAGCAAACATTGGAAACCTATTCTGCACTGCTCCAAAAGTCTTGAAACTCCACGAAACATGTTTTTGGTTTTATTAAGAATTATTGAGCGAAAGAAATACATCAGGGGGCCCACACCATGTCCAGGAGGGTGGGGGACGCGCACCCCCTACTGGGCGCGCCCCCTATCTCCTGGGCCCCCTGGTGGCCCTCCGGTGTCCATCTTCCGCTATATGAAGGCTTTTACCCTGGAAAAAATCGTGGGCAAGCTTACGGGACGAAACTCCGCCGCCACGAGGCAGAACCTTGGCAGAACCAATCTAGGGCTCTGGTAGAGCTGTTCTGTCGGGGACACTTCCCTCCGGGAGGGGGAAATCATCACCAACGTCATCGCCAACGATCCTCTCATCGGGAGGGGGTCAATCTCCATCAACATCTTCACCAGCACCATCTCCTCTCAAACCCTAGTTCATCTCTTGTATCCAATCTTGTATCCAAAACCACAAATTGGTACCTGTGGGTTGCTAGTAGTGTTGATTACTCCTTGTAGTTGATACTTATTGGTTTACTTGGTGGAAGATCATATGTTCAGATCCTTAATGCATATTATTACACCTCTGATTATGAACATGAATATGCTTTGTGAGTAGTTACGTTTGTTCCTGAGGACATGGGTGAAGTCTTGCTATTAGTAGTCATGTGAATTTGGTATTCGTTCGATATTTTGATAAGATGTATGTTGTCTTCTCCTCTAGCGGTGTCATGTGAACGTCGACTACATGACACTTCACCATTGTTTGGGCCTGGAGGAAGTCATAGGGAAGTAATAAGTAGAGGATGGGTTGCTAGAGTGACAGAAGCTTAAACCCTAGTTTATGCGTTGCTTCGTTAGGGGCTGATTTGGATCCATATGTTTCATGCTATGGTTAGGTTTACCTTAATACTTTTGTTGTAGTTGTGGATGCTTGCAATAGGGGTTAATCATAAGTGGGATGCTTGTCCAAGTAAGGGCACTACCCAAGCACCGGTCCACCGACATATCAAATTATTAAAGTACCGAACGCGAATCATATGAGCGTGATGAAACTAGCTTGACGATAATTCCCATGTGTCCTCGGGAGCTCCTTTCTCATTATTAGAAATTGTCCAGGCTTATCCTTTGCTACATAAAGGATTGGGCCACCTTGTTGCACTTTATTTACTTTGTTTACTTGTTACTCGTTACTATTTATCTTATCACAAAACTATCTATCACCTACAATTTCAGTGCTTGCAGAAAACCTTACTGAAAACCGCTTATCATCAACTTCTGCTCCTCGTTGGGTTCAACACTCTTACTTATCGGAAGGACTACGATAGATCCCCTACACTTGTGGGTCATCAGCATGTAACATGACCTCGACGTTTATGGCATTGTCTGTCGAAACACGCCTCGACATACTGATAAGGATACAAATGAAGCATATGATCTCTAACTTTTGTTTGATACTTATATTGTATCATCATCCGTATTCCCTCCTTGCTTTCGACTGGCGTACGCGCTTCAGCACAGCCTTCATACCAGGGGTTGTATTCGGCCCCGCAAACTCTTAAATTCCAAACACCTATAGGGAACTCTTCAGCGTCCCGGATATTGTACTATATGCATTAGCTCCGAATCATGTCTTTGGTCTATAGTTGGGTTGACTGGCTCCTGTGTTTACCACCTTACGTTCCACAAGTTTGGCTAAGGTAGTAAAGGGAGAACTACTGCGATTGTATTTCCAGTTCATCCGGTCAAGTACCTCAGTAGAGAAAGACGAAAACTGACCGTCATGATATGCGAGAGCTGGTCAACGATCCGGTGACTTAGTGTTATACTACAAATCATTCGCAATTTACGCCATGTCATACGAGGAGCTGGGATTCGACCAACCATGTTGCAAAGGCGCCATAATCCGGATTGCCATTCACGCAAGAGGGGCTAGTACTTAGCCCCACCAATGGACTCCTATGGCTAAGTGAAGATAATAAAGCCGTATAGTCTGATTGCCTAGTTCTTCTAGCGGACGCCTCCTCCACGGACCAATACGTTGGATAAAGAGTGGATACGCGTTTGTGAACACCCCGGATATACTTTCACAGGGGCGGAAGCCGACGACTGGCAATCTTCAGAAATATAACGGACGAACAGGAGGATAAATTAACAAAATCAAAAGGCGCAAGCATAAATATTTCACATCATGAGTTCATCACATGATTTTTACAACCCAAACTCCATTCAACAAATATGATATCCTTTGAACATTGGCCCTCTACAATTCGGGCTCCCTCGAGGACCTCGCTGAAGTACCTCTCCGGCCGCCAGTGATCCTTGCCTTCGGGCGACCCTGCGGTTGCAATTTCGGTGGCCTTCATCTTCGCCCATTGCATCTTGGCGCGGGCAAAGGGCATCCGAGCACCTTCTATGCAAGTCGACCGCGTTATGCTATCAATCCGAGGACGCGCGTTGACAAGACACTTCACGAGTCCAAAGTAGATGTTGGGCATGGGCTCGGTTGGCCAAAGTTGGACTATTAAATCCTTCATGGCCAACCCGGTCACCCTATGTAGCTTGGTCAGCTGCTTCAGCTGATCGCTAAGGGGCGTCGGATGCTCTGGTGCAAGATACTGCGACCAGAAAAGCTTCTCCGTTGAGCTCCCCTCTTCAGCTCGGAAGAACTCCGCGATGTCAGCAACAATCCTCGGCAGATTCGCAAGGGTGCCTGGAGAACTCCAAACCCGGGTCAGCAAGATATATCTCCTACTTGCAAATTTACTCTACAAAAGAAAATCCTTACCGGCTACTATCTGCCTCGCCTGCTTGATCTCGTGGCGGGCACTCTAGGACTCAACCCGAGCCTCCTTGATATCCTGGAGAGCCTTGGTGAGTTCGGATGCTTGGTTTGAAGTCTCTTGCTCCAAGGACTGGCACTTAGTAATGGCGTCCTTGAGCTCTTGCTCGACTTCGCCCACCCGAGCCTCATGTTTTCGGTGGGCAGTTTGCTCCGCCACCAGTTCCTTCGCCGCTTTATCAGCAGCCGCCCTGTTCACCTCCACCTCTTTTTTGGCTTGGGCAAGCGCTCTCTTGACGGACTCGACCTCGGCTGCGCCAACTATGATTATAATCATAAAATTCCATACATTAAAATAATTAGTACACTATCAATTCTGGTATGTAAGTTCCGCATACCTTGTGTTTCGTCAAACCGCTTGTTGACGCGGTCGAGCTCCTCATCGGCTAATCGAAGCTTAGGATTGAGCTCGGAAACCTCTGTGGCCTGGGCAATAGCCGGCAACATGGATGTCTGTCTCACACATTAGCACGGTATATTAATAATTCGTCGATCCTTTGTAGGATTGTTCTAATCCGTACAGAGTCTCAGGGGCTACTGTATATACATGGATTCATCCTTTCAGATGAAAAACTTGTTAGAGAATTACATCACATACCTCAAAGCCCAGCAGTAGGCTGTTATCGGTGTCAAAACCGGCGGATCTCAGGTAGGGGGTCCCGAACTGTGCGTCTAAGGTCGATGGTAACAGGAGATGGGGGACGGGATGTTTATCCAGGTTCGGGCCCTCTCTATGGAGGTAATACCCTACTTCCTGCTTGATTGATCCTGATGAATATGAGTATTAGAGTTGATCTACCACGAGATTGTAATGGCTAAACCCTAGAAGTCTAGCCTATATGATTATGATTCTATCCTACGGACTAAACCCTCTGGTTTATATAGACACTGGAGGGGGTTAGGGTTGTACAAAGTTGGTTACAGAGAAAGGAATCTTCATATCCAAATGCCAAGTTTGACTTCCACACCAAGTAGACTCCCTTCCGAACACGGGAAGAAGTCTTCTGTCTTGTATCTTCATGGACCATTAGTCTGGCCCACGTCACGTAGTCCAGACGGTCGAGGACCCCTTAATCCAGGACTCCCTGAGTAGCCCCTGAACCAGGCTTCAATGGCGAGGTGTCCGGCGTGCAGATTGTCTTCGGCATTGCAAGGCGGGTTCCTCTGAATACTCCAAAAGCTTCCTTTGAATACAGAAAATGTGTCCGGCTCTGCAAAACAAATACCACACACAACCGCAGAGAGTATAATATTTCACGAGTCCAATCCGCTGACAACTTTTCGTGGCGTGACATCACGTCGCCGCCCGGTCATTATTCTAACCATATTTTAGCCTGCCGCTCCACATTTCGAGATGTTGTTTCATTGGCACGTCTTGTCAAAGCAGAGATCGTGTCCCCTTATTGCGGGATTCTCATCAATACGGGCGTGGGTAATCTAATCGTGCCATCTACACGGCCCTTGGGGAATAGGCGAGTTTTAGGGCTAGTGAGGAGGCGCTTGATACTCGATGCCTTTATAAGGAGATAAGGATTCACCCTTTTTCACCCACGCCTTCTCTCATTCTCTGCCTCCCCCATTCTCGAGCTCCAGCGCCCAAGTTCTCATCTTTTCCTCCCCAACAAAGCACTCCGACCATGTACGGATTTGGAGCGCATGGCAAGTGGATGGCCTCCACTGTCAAGGAGAAGGACATCACCCAGCTCCGGGAGGCTGGGTATCTGGCCAAGGAGATCGCCCACCGGCTTCCTGCCAAGGGACAGATTGTCCCTACTCCAGAGCCCCATGAGAGAGTTCTATTCCTCCCACACTTCGTCCGCGGGCTGGGATTTCCTCTCCACCTGTTCGTCCGTGGACTCATATTCTACTATAGACTGGATTTCTACTATAGACTCATATTCTACTATAGACTGGATTTCCACGATGGGATTTCCTCTCCACCTGTTCGCCCCCAACTCCATCCTCAACATCTCGGCATTCATCATCGTGTGTGAGGCCTTCCTCCGCATCCCACCCCACTTCGGATTATGGCTGAAGATCTTCAATGTGAAGCCGAAGGTGGTGAGTGGCCAAGACACAGAGTGCGGAGGCGCCATGGTGAGCAAGATGCCCAACATCACATGGCCCGAAGGCTCCTTCGTGGAGACTGTCAAGGGGTGGCAGAAGTCATGGTTCTACATCACGGAGCCGCGCGGCACCAACTGGGCGACAACTTCTGCATTCCGTCTCGGAGCCCCGACGCGGCTCACATCCTGGCCGGAGAAGGGCCTGGACTGGTCTTCGTCGGACGAACTGAGATTGCTTCAATCGCGCATACAGAGCATGATAAACAAGAAAATTAAGCTCGTCAATGTGATCCAGGTGATGTTGATTCGCCGGATCCTTCCATGCCAGCGCCGGACTTGCCATTTGTGGGAGTATGAAGCGGCCAAGCACCAGACCTTGCTGCAGTTCTTCAGCACTATGCACGAAGACATCTGGAAGGTGCTCTTCAAGGCCAACAAGATGCGGCTGGACACCACCGAGGACCGCGGGCACGATTTGGCCCATCCTGCTAGTCCGGTAAGTTATTTCATGTTTTCAAGGTGTATCCTTTACTTGCATACTCGAGGAAGATGCCTAAGCTTCCCTATTAACTTTTTCAGGCCTGGACAAAGAAGTCGGAGCGGATCCACTGTCCGGCTTCGCTGCCCGAAGACCCAGAAATCCCGCTCCTGATGAGGATGCTGGTTCCGGCGCCCTATCAAGCGCCGGAGAAGAAGGCCAAGGGGACCAGGGGTGGTCTCCATTGCAAGGGCACTTCAGACATGACGTCGAAGACACCGAGCCTCACTCCTCCGCCACTGAGGACGACGAGGAAGAGGAGGAAGAAGAAGAAGAAGAAAGCCATTCCCCTGTAGGAGGGAGAAAGAAGAGGACAGCCTCCACGCGTTTGGAGGCCGAAGCATCCAAGAAGGGGAAAGTTTCCCTTCCGGATGACTCCACCGCGGCCACTGACAGTAGCTTGGAATGGCACCCCAGGATCAAGCCCCTGGCCAAATCGTGAGTACTCCAAAACCTAGACACATTCATATATCCAGCCTCACTACTTCATAGTATTTAATGTGTTGAATCATGCATTCGCAGTCCGTCTTGGTCCAACCTCGAGCGGTCCTTATCTTTGGACGATTCGCTGGACCCGAAGGCGATGGACAGCGGGACCCTTCTAGTGGCCTCGTCTCCCAATGACATGGAGGGCACCGAGGCGTTGTCTCGAAGGATCCTAGGCGAGGAAGAGATGCAGGAGGCTGTCCGGGAGGTGCCGGAGGGTGAAACCTCTACGTGAACAAATCCCCATGGACACTGACGATGGGGGCCATATCCAATTTGGCCCCCAGCCGAATATAATTTCGAAGACCCATACGGCTCCAAAATTAGGCATGCAGCCTCTTTCAAAAGAAGGGGGTGTGCCTATTCCACCGGTGACCTCTATCCATCCAGAGGTGCCAGATACTTTACTGGAAGCGCTGCGAGGCGCTTCCATTGTTGAGGAACACCGTACCCTTATGGGTACGGTGATTGAGAGGATCCAGTCCGCGAAAAGCGGACTGACCAAAGCCTGCATAAGCCTTCTAGCAGGCTTTGAGGTAAGCAACGCGATTATGTAAAAATAATGTCACAGTATAGATAGTAGCCCCTAAAACACTATCTGGTGTTCGAAAAGACAAGCCGGACAGAAGATCGAACAATTCTCGCATGAGATTAACCAATTTAGTCAATGTGAATAAGCAGGGTCGTGACTGGCTGCGACCTCTCATACTGGTGAGGTCTTTGGACTGAAACAGAGTCTGGAGCGGGCCGAGGAAGAGCTCGGCCGCGTGAAGAAGCAGCTAGAGGAAAATCAAGGTATGCAATAACCTTATCTAAATTCAGAAAGGATGAACGATTTGTTCTGACTAAAGTGTCATGGTATGTTTTAGGAGCAACGACCGAGGTGGAGGCCCTCAAGAAGGCGCTGGCCGCGGCCGAGGATAGAGTGGCCAAGGAACAAGCTGCACACGAAAAGCATGAGGCCATGGTCAGTGAGGTCCAGCAAGAGCTCCAGGATGCCGTCAAGAAGTGCAAGTCCTTGGAGCGCGACATTATGGATCAAGAGTCCGAACTTTCCAAGGCCTGCCAAAACGCACACGATGTCCGAGCTGAAGCCCAGGGCACCCTCCAGGAAATCCAGGTGGCCAAGAAAATCACGGCGGGTAAGGCCTTTATTATACAGAGAAAATATGTGAAGAAAAGGTTCCTCTTACTGACTCGGATTTGGAGTTCTCCAGAGGCGTTTGCGGATCTGCCGTGTAGCGTGTCAGACGGTGCGGAATTCTTCCGAGCCGAAGAGGGGAGCTCTATGGAGAAGCTGTTTTGGTCGCAATACCTTGCGCCAAAACATCTGGTGCTCTTTAGCGATCAGCTAAAATAGCTGGTCGAACTGCATAGGGCGGCCCGAACTAGCCATGAAGGATTTTATAATCTGGTTGTGGCCTGCTGAAGCCATTCCCAACAGCTACTTCGGGCTCGTGAAGCGGCTGGTCAATGCCTGCCCTCGGCTTGATGCTATCAAGCGGTCGGTCTGCATCAAAGGCGCGTGAATGGCCTTCGCTCGAGTCAAGATGCACTGGGTGAAGATGGACGCCGTGAAACTTATGACCGAGGGACCGCCTGCGGGCAAGGAGCACCGCACACCCGAATTGTATTTTCACAGTGTCTTGGAGGGATCACGCCTTGCGGTGGAGCAATGGGCTAAGGATATTATATTTCCATGAATACATTCATGTTATCATGTCCTGTACTATGAAACAGATATGTTATGTAATATAATATCTGTTATTTTAAAAAAATTACCTCATGTGCGGCCGTTTTGTTAAATCTGAGAGTTGGCCAGTCGTCGACTTCAGCCCCCACGTAGGCAGTACGGGGGTGTTTGGGATGGATCTAAACACTCTTTATCCAAAGTTTTGGTCCTTTAAGGAGGTGTTTAGCGCAACGAACCAGGCAATCGGACTATGTGGCTTTATCACCCTCACTTAGCCATAAGAGTTTGACAATAGAAATTTAGGCGCAACCCCTAGTGTACGTAAGTCCAAACTTGGGGTGATGTAAACACCTGACCAGATAAAAACTGATTCATCGCACAATGCGGAAAAAATCGCTAAGGATTTGTAACCTCTCGAACAGCTGACTGGCTCTCGCCGCATCATGACAGTCAGTTTTTGGCTTTCTCTACTAAGGTGCTCATCTGGAAGAACCAGGACACAATCGCAGTAGTTCTCCCTTTACTACCCTAGCCGATATAGAGGAACATAGGGTAGCAAGCACAAGAGCCGGGCAACCCAACTATTGACCAAAGACATGATTCGGAGCCGATGCATATAATGCTACAATTCGGGGTCCTGAACTACTGTAAAAGTGTTCAGACTTTCTTATCGTATTATGGGGCGTAAGGAAGCCCCTAGCGAATTAAGGCGTACCAGAGTGTACGGGTGCAATTGGTAAGAATATCAAGAAAAGGAAAAATCAAGCAATAAGCTGGTGCCGCGAGAATTGAGCCACAAACTATTTTCCATTGTAATTTGATTAATACGTCAAAGCGTATTTGTACAAGTAGTGTGATAAGCAACATGGCTATTTAACATGCCACTACCAAGGGAGAGCTGTGTGCGGGTCCTTAAAACAGGTATAACGATCGTTAAAAGATACCACCTAGAAATTCCCTTATACGTCAAAGCTTCTCGCCGTCTTGGTGTATCCGTCCCTTGATAGGTCCGACGATCAGGTTACCAGGAAAGACCTAGGGAGAAAAGAAACCTGAAAAGAAAAAGAAAAAGAAAAAGAAAAAGTATGTGGGTCCAGGAGCGGTTGAGCCATACTATGGACCACAATCTAGCTGTGCCTCCATCTATGCCCATGGTATTTTGAGTGTGTAGTTATGTACGCGCGGTACAAATAACGTTGTTTGGTCGAGACTGGGACGGAGGCCGAATTGCTAGTCAAGCTCTTGACGAACTGGACCGTCCTGCTGCAGAGTAGTTCTGACTCATTTGACAGTGTCTGGGAGCTTGGCCGGCAAATTAAGGTTCTGCCTGGAAAGGCCACTCTGTGTTTCTGCTGCGAGGGCAGCGGTGTGCTCCTCAATACGGAGGGAGCGTTCCGTATTTCCATTGCTTTTTATGACACCACATGGTCCTGGCATCTTGAGCTTGAGATAAGCGTAGTGTGGCACCGCATTGAATCGAGCGAATGTGGTTCGTCCGAGCAGTGCGTGATAGCCACTGCAGAAAGGGACGATGTCGAAGATCAACTCTTCGCTTTGGAAATTATCCGGGGATCCGAAGACCACCTCCAGTGTGATTGATCCCGTACAGCGGGCCTCTACACCTGGTATGACACCTTTAAAGGTGGTTTTTGTGGGCTTGATCCTTGAGGGGTCGATACCCATTTTGCGCATTGTATCCTGATAGAGCAGGTTCAGGCTGCTACCACCGTCCATGAGGACTCGCGTAAGATGGAATCCATCAATGATTGGGTCAAGGACCAGTGCGACTGAACCGCCATGACAAATACTGGTCAGATGGTCCCTGCGATCGAAAGTGATCGGACAAGACAACCATGGGTTGAATTTTGGGGTGACTAGCTCCATCGCATAGACGTCCCTGAGCGCGTGCTTGCGCTCCCTCTTGGGGATGTGGGTAGCATATATCATGTTCACTATTTTAACTTGGGGGGGGGGGACTTCTTCTATCCCCCTGTGTTCGGTGCTGGGGCTCCTCGTCATCATCCTTGCTATGAGATCCCTTCTCCTTGTTCTCGGCATTTAACTTGCTGGCCTGTTTAAAAACCCAACACTCTCTGTTGGTATGATTGGCTGGTTTATCAGGAGTGTCATGGATTTGACATGGACGATCGAGTATGCGGTCCAAGATGGACGGGCCCGGACTATTTCTTTTATATGGCTTCTTCCGCTGACCGGACTTAGAGCCACTGAATCCGACGTTGACCACCGTGTCCTCGGTGCTGTCACTGTTGTTTCGACGCTTGTGTCTGTTGTGTCGAGGCTTGCCATTGCGATTTCTGGCTTCAGAGTGCCAGGTTCGCTTGTATTGTTATTGCTACGGGCTAGCCAGCTATCCTCACCCGCGCAGAAGCGGGTCATAAGCATCTTAAGGGATGCCATGGACTTTGACTTTTCTTGGCCAAGGTGTCGGGCGAGCCATTCGTCACGGATGTTATGTTATAGGCCGCTAGGGCTTCGGCATCCGGACAATCGACGATGTGGTTCTTTTTAGTTAAGAACCTAGTCCAGAATTTCCTGGCTGATTCTCCGGGCTATTGGACTATGTGACTTAAGTTGTCGGCATCCAGGGGTTGGACATAGGTACCTTGGAAGTTGTCAAGGAAAGCATCTTCCAAGTCCTCCTAGCTGCCAATGGAGTTTTCGGGCATACTGTTCAACCAGTGCCGAGCTGGTCCCTTAAGTTTTAGCGGGAGGTATTTGATGGCATGAAGATCATCACCGCGGGCCATATGAATATGGAGAAGAAAATCTTCGATCCATACCGCAGGGTTTGTTGTCCCATCATATGATTCGATGTTTACGGGTTTAAACCCTTCCGGGAATTCATGTTCCATTACTTCATCGGTGAAGCATAGGGGGTGTGCTGCGCCTTTATATCGATCCAAGTCGTGACGTAACTCGGATGGAGTTCGTGTGCGGTTTTCGGCCCGGACGTGGTTATATTTGTCACGTCCGGTCGGGTGGCCATCATCGCGCATTGGGGCACGCCCCCGCGATGCATAGATCGATCTGGTCTGACATGCTCTGTCTTCCAGGTCATGACGTAGGTTGTATGTGTATCCCCGAGCTGTTGTGTTTCTGTTTTTGCGGCGAGTTAGTGCAGGCTGGTGTTCGGCTTGAGTTGCCGCTTTGACCCGGCCACGTGGTGGTCAGTCAAGCGCATTATGCGCTGGTAGGACGGGCTCCAGCGCCTAATCGTCGAATTGGGGTAACAATTTGCGCTCCAGGTAACTTTTGGTTAGGCGCTCGAGGTCGTATTCCTCGGCTGCCAGGACATCAGTCCATCTGTCATTAAGCAGATCTTGATCAGCTTGAAGCTGTTGCTGCTTCTTTTTTAGGCTCCTTGCAGTGGCTATTAGCTGGTGCTTGAAGCGCTCCTGCTCGACGGGTTCCCTAGGCATGATAAATTCTTCGTCGCCGAGGCTCACCTCGTCCTCGGAGAGCGGAAGGTAGTTACTGTTCTCCGAGTCTTCATTCCTGGCCTGTTCATCAGGGCTAACTCGCCCATCCTCCCATTCGTCCTGCTCGGAGGTTGGCTCAACGGGGTCTTCATTGTCTTCGGCATCGTCCGGAGTATTATTTTCTCCTGTGCCGGTATTGTTGTTTTTTCCACGGCGTGGTTTAGAGCGACATTACTGACACCGGTGCTTCCGCTGTATCTCAGGAGGCTTATCCTCAACTGGATCCTTTCCACTGTCGCCGTTGCTCTCTTTGGGTGTATCCACCATTGTATATGTCATACGAGGAGGTGGCTGCCCAGCACCCTGTAGGCGGTGGTTTTTGTGCCTGCTCCTCTCCATCGTCGTCCATACCGTCGATGTCTTCGGAGTCATAATCGAGCATGTCGGTTAAGTCTTTGACAGTGGCTATGAAGTGGGTGGTGGGTGGGAAGCGAAATTCTCCGCCATCAGCTTCCAATTCAAGTCGGATATAGTTCGGCTGAGAGTCTCCCGACAAGGAGAGGGATTTTAATGAGTTTAACACATCGGCAAAAGGTGAGTGTCGCAAGATGTCCGCGGAGCTGAACTCAACGAACGGCACCCGATCAGGTTCGATGGGCGCGGATGTACGCGGTTCGGAACCTATGGCCGGAGACGAATCCGAGATTCTGATGACACAGGCTCTGCTCGAGGTCGGATATGTGTTCGGCTCCAATGCGCTGAGTCTGTGGCTTCCGGGTCGGGGTTGAGCTTCCCGTCCTCGGATGGTGCAATCTACTCCGGTTCTAGGGCCAAAGCAGTTACAGGCGCTATCTCCTAAGCATGGTCCGATGACAGATTTAGGTCATGTTCATCGCGATGCGGGGAGCAGCTGTCATGGGCTCAAACCCGGTGAAGATCAAGTCTCTGCGGATGTCGGCCACATAATTCAAGCTTCCAAACCTGACCTGATGGCCAGGGGCGTAGCTGTTGATCTGCTCTAAATGGCCAAGCAATTTGGCCCACATTGCGAAGCCGCCGAATACGAAGATCTATCCGGGGAGGAAAACCTCCCCCTGGACTGCATTGTTGTAGATGATTGACGGAGCCATCAAAACTTCTGGTAACGACGCAGTAGAACTCTCAATGAAAGCACCAATGTCCATGTCAAAACCGGTGGATCTCGAGTAGGGGGTCCCGAACTGTGCGTCTAAGGTCGATGGTAACAGGAGACAAGGGAGACGATGTTTACCCAGGTTCGGGCCCTCTCTATGGAGGTAATACCCTACTTCCTTCTTGATTGATCTTGATGAATATGAGTATTACAAGAGTTGATCTACAACGAGATCGTAATGGCTAAACCCTAGAAGTCTAGCATGTATGCTTATGATTCTGTCCTATGGAGGTAATGGCTGAACTTTTTCCATAACCGCACCCATCAGGGTGCGGTGCTCCTCCATGATGGAAGCGCATTGCAGCGCGTCCTTCAGAGCATGAGCAGCCTCTAGATTAATGGAGGCTGCCGATGGAGCTGCTGCTCCTCCCCCCTCTGTCGAAGGGGTTGCTAATCCAAACCCAGGGCCACATTGGTCCCCGGGACGGTGTTTGGCGGGGGCCCGAACTGTTGATACCTGATACGTCTCCAACGTATCTACTTTTCCAAATGCTTTTGCCCTTGTTTTGGACTTTAACTTGCATGATTTGAATGAAACTAACCCGGACTGGCGCTGTTTTCAGCAGAACTGCCATGATGTTGTTTTATGTATAGAAAACAGAAGTTCTCAGAATGACCTGAAAATTCACGGAGGCAAGTTTTGGAAAATATAAAAAATATTGGCGAAAGAATCAAGACCAGGGGGCCCACACCCTGTCCACAAGGGTGGGGGGCGCGCCCACCCCCCTGGGCACGCCCCCTGTCTCGTGGGCCCCCTGGAGCTCCGCCAACCTCAACTCCAACTCTATATATTCCGTTCCGCGGAGCAAAAAAATCAGAGAGGAAGTTTCATCGTGTTTTACGATACGGAGCCGCCGCCAAGCCCTAAAACCTCTCGGGAGGGCTGATCTGGAGTCCGTTCGGGGCTCCGGAGAGGGTGATTCGTCGCCATCGTCATCATCAACCATCCTCCATCACCAATTTCATGATGCTCACCGCCGTGCGTGAGTAATTCCATCGTAGGCTTGCTGGACAGTGATGGGTTGGATGAGATTTACCATGTAATCAAGTTAGTTTTGTTAGGGTTTGATCCCTAGTATCCACTATGTTCTGAGATTGATGTTGCTATGACTTTGCTATGCTTAATGCTTGTCACTAGGGCCTGGGTGCCATGATTTCATATCTAAACCTATTATGTTTTCATGAATATATGTGTGTTCTTGATCCTATCTTGAGAGTCTATAGTCACCTATTATGTGTTATGATCCGACAACCCCGAAGTGAAAATAATCGGGATACTTCTCGGTGATGACCGTAGTTTGAGGAGTTCATGTATTCACTATGTGTTAATGCTTTGGTTCGGTTCTCTATTAAAAGGAGGCCTTAATATCCCTTAGTTTCCACTAGGACCCCGCTGACAAGGGAGGGTAGGACAAAAGATGTCATGAGGAAGTTCTTTTCCATAAGCATGTATGACTATATTCGGAATACATGCCTACATTACATTGATGAATTGGAGCTAGTTCTGTGTCACCCTATGTTATAGCTATTACATGAGGAATTGCATCTGACATAATTATCCATCACTGATCCAATGCCTACGAGCTTTTCACATCTTGTGCTTCGCTTATTTACTTTCCATTGCTACAGTTACAATTACTACAAAACTATTATCTTTTCTGTTGCCACTGTTACCTTTATTATCATACCACTTTGCTACTAAATACTTTGCTGCAGATACTAAGTTATCCAGGTGTGGTTGAATTGACAACTCAACTGCTAATACTTAAGAATATTCTTTGGCTCCCCTTGTGTCGAATCAATAAATTTGGGTTGAATACTTTACCCTCGAAAGCTATTGCGATCCCCTACACTTGTGGGTTATCAAGACTAATTTCTGGCGCCGTTGCCGGGAAGGCATAGCTCTATTCTCTGAGTCACTTGGGACTTATATCTGCTAATCACTATGAAGAACTTGAAAGATCAAAGAACTAAAATTTATCCCTCAACTACGACGGGAGGTAAGGAACTGCCATCTAACTCTGCACTAGAATCTCCTTCTGTTATGAATAAGCTTGTGCGACCTAAACCTGCTACTGCTATGAATTCTAATATGTCGCATGTTATTGATGATGCCACTTCTGCTATGCATGATACTTATGATGAAACTACTTCTATGCTTGATACTACTGTGCCATTAGGTGAATTTCTTGATGAACAACTTACTAAGGCTAGGGAGAATGAAATTATTGATGAAAGTGATGATGAAGGTTCTCCTCCTAATTATGAACCGCCTGTTGTTCCTGAGGGTGGTTATGTTATGGACGAAGAAACTGCTAGAGATTTTCTTGCTTGCAATGATAGATCAGATCTTAAGAAATTGTTAGCTAAGCTGAAACAAAAGACTCTAAATGCTAGAATGAAACATGACCCTGCTTTTGCCACTTCACCTATCTTTGTTACTGATAAGGATTATGAATTCTCTGTTGATCCTGAGATTATTACTTTAGTTGAATCCGATCCTTTCTATGGCACTGAATCTAAAACTGTAGTGGCACATCTCACCAAGTTAAATGATATAGCCACCATGTTTACTAATGATGAGAAGTCTCGCTATTATTATATCCTTAAGATATTTCCGTTCTCATTAAAGGGTGATGCTAAGACTTGGTTTAATTCTCTTGACCCTGGTTGTGTGCGTAGTCCCCAGGATATGATTTATTACTTCTCTGCTAAATATTTCCGTGCTCATAAGAAAGAAGCTGCCTTGCGGGAAATATATAACTTTGTGCAAATCAAAGAAGAGAGTCTCCCAAAAGCTTGAGGGAGGCTTCTCCGATTACTTAATGGTTTGCCTGACCATCCTCTTAAGAAAAATGAAATACTTGATATCTTTTATAATGGACTAACCGATGCTTCCAAGGACTACTTGGATAGTTGTGTTGGTTGTGTTTTCAGGGAAAGAACAGTCGACGAAGCTGAATTACTATTGAATAATATGTTGAATAATGAAAATAATTGGACTCTTCCTGAGCCCATTCCTGAGGCAATTCCTAAACCAATTGAGCCAACTCCTGAGCCTATTCCTAGACCCACTCCTAAGAAGAGAGGTGTTCTATTTCTCAGTCCTGAAGATATGCAAGAGGCAAAGAAATCAATGAAAAAAAAGGTATAAAAGCTGAATATGTTAAGAATTTACCACCTATTGAAGAAATACATGATCTTAATATACCACCTGTCGAAGAACCACATTGTCTTGATAACCCGACACAGGTAGTAAAGGTAAATTCTCTCTATAGATATGATAAAGTTGAAATTCCCTCTACTAAATTTCATAGCCCATGCTTAGATGAATTTGATGACTTTATGGCTAGACAAGAAAGTTTTAATGCTTATGTTGGTAGAGAATTAAAGAATAGTGATTTCGAGATAGGACACTTGAGTGATTATATGGCTAGAGTTAAAGGTGAACTTAAACACATTAGCAAATATGCTTCTATGGTTGCCACTCAAGATGAACAAGTACTTAAGGCTTAGAATGAATTGCAAGATGAACTAAATAATAAACATAACTTTGCTGTTAGAGTGGCTACTAGAACTGGTAAAATGACTCCGGAACCTTTGTATCCTAAAGGCCACCCTAAGAGGATTGAACAAGATTCTCAGAATAATAATCTAGATGCTCCTAGTTCTTCTAAAAAGAAGAAAAAGAAAAACGATAGGACTTTGCATGCTTCTAGTGAACCTGTTGTAGACACACCTGAGAATCCCAATGATATCTCTGTTTCTGATGCTGAAACACAATCAGGTGATGAACATGAACCTAGTGATAATGTTAATGATAATGTTCATGTCGATGCTCAACCGAGCAAAAATAATGATATAGAGATTGAACCTGCTGTTGATCTTGATAACCCACAATCAAAGAATCAACGTTATGATAAGAGAGATTTTGTTGCTAGGAAGCACGGTAGAGAAAGAGAACCATGGGTTCAGAAACCCATGCCCTTTCTGCCTAAACCATCCAAGACAAAGGATGATGAGGATTTCGAGCGCTTTGCTGAAATGATTAGACCTATCTTCTTACGTATGCGCTTAACTAATATGATTAAAATAAACCCTTATGCTAAATATATGAAGGATATCATTACAAATAAAAGAAAGATACCGGAAGCTGAAATTTCCACCATGGTTGCTAATTACAGTTTTAAGGGTGGAATACCAAAGAAACTTGGTGATCCCGTAGTACCCACCATACCATGCTCCATAAAAGGAAATTATGTTAAAACTGCTTTATGTGATTTAGGAGCCGGTGTTAGTGTTATGCCTCTTTCCTTGTACCATAGACTTGAATTAAGTAAGTTGACACCCACTGAGATATCCTTGCAAATGGATGATAAATCAACTGCTATACCTGTTGGCATTTGTGAGGACGTGCCTGTTGTTGTTCCGAATGTTACTATCTTAACAGACTTCGTCATTCTTGATATTCCTGAGGACGACAATATGTCGATTATCCTCGGTAGACCCTTTTTAAATACTGCAGGTGCTATTATTGATTGCAACAAAGGCAATGTCACCTTTCATGTTAATGGAAATGAGCATACGGTACATTTTCCGAGGAAACAACCTCAAGTTCACAGCATAAACTCTATTAGGAAAATTCCATCAATTATTATTGGAGGTTTTGAATTTCCTCTTCCTACTGCAAAGAAAAAGTATGATATTCTTATTGTTGGGGATGTTCATATCCCCGTTGAGGTAACTTAGTGTTATTCAAAATTTCTCCGGTTCCGTGTTATTTGGAATGAGTTTGTTAACAAGACTTGATCAACCTTGTTAGTGGATTCAATTTGATGATCATGAGATGGATGAAACTAGAAGGCACAACCTTTTGTACCCTATTTTTGCTTTCTGTTATTTAGGATAAATAAAGTAAAAATAGTATTATCAGTCTGTTTTCTGAATTATCCGTGCAATAAAAAATATCCCAAAAATAAAAGTGCTCCAAATGCCCTGCAAATTTAGTATGATATTTTATGGAATATTTGAGGATTTTAGGCACTAAAATCACTACAAGAGGGGCAAGCACCAGGCCACGAGGGTGGAGGGCGCGCCCACACCCCCTGGGTGCGCCCCCTATCTCGTGGGCCCCTGGTGGACCCCCTCCACTTATGCCAGCACCCACACACTCCATCTTCTTCCCAAAAAAATCCCCATCCAGCTCAAGCACGAGTTCTAGCTCATTTTGCTGTGATTTTCGATCTCCTTGCTCAAAGCTCCATTCACAAAACTGCTTTGGGAGATTGTTGCTTGGTATGTGACTCCTCCATTGGTCCAATTAGTTTTTGTTCTAGTGCTTTATTCATTGCAAATTTTTGCTGCATAGGTGACCATGTTCTTGAGCTCGCATGTTAAATTTATGAGGTCCCAAGTAATTCTAATGCATGATATAGGCTCTAGGCACTTGTAGGAGTAGTTGCTATCAATCTTGTTTAGTTTTATTCACTTTTATTTTGAAGTTACTAAAATTTCAGAAATTTTTCAGAAAAAGAATTATGTCTAGGAGAATGTACCAAGGTGGTTCCTCAGTAAAGAAAGGACCCAGGATTGCTATACGTGAGCAAGACGATGAACTACCGAGGGATGCAGAGGTACGAGCTTGTGAGTGGCCATCAGACGATTTTAAGGTCAAAGCAGGCTTTAAGGAGGAATTTGACGCGTATGTGCGTAATGCCGATCTGGAGGACTTCTTACAAGATAAGTGTCCTCAGCACTATATTTGGCTGATTCATTTGTGCGAAGGTTTAAATATAAATTTACACGTAATTCTCTGAGTGTCCTATTTGATATCTATGATACATATTATACCATGGACTTAGAGGATTTTACAACTGCTTACAAACTTCCACAGTGGGGCAATATTAATGATCCCCACAAATCTGAATTTAGAGATTTCCTTGCTAGTATTACTGTGGGAAAATCTAGCGATATTGCACAAGCTACCATATGGAGCATTCATTTTCCTGCTATACATTATTTTGCTCTCTTCATTGGTAGATGCATTAACGGTCAAGATGAAGCAAGTCATATGTGTGTGCCTGATCTTTGTGTCCTCAAGAGTGCTATGTTGGGTTATAAAGATTATAACTTGGGGGAAATAGTTGCACGTAGGTTGCATAATAATGGTAGAGCTGGAGATTTATTTGGAGGAATTTATGCGACCCGTGTAGCAAATTATCTTGGTATAGCCCCACGAGAGGGGGATATGATGTTGCCTCCTGCTTATTTAGATTCTGACGCTATGGTCCAACATCATTTTCTTAAGAGGAATGAACAATTCCTCTAGTATCGACTAATCTTTGACAGACGTAGCGCTGTCTATGTTACTCTTCCTACTCCTTTCCTTTTTGATTACCAGGCAAAAGGAAGATATGTTGTTACCAGGGAGGAAGCAGCTGAACATGAGGGGAGAGCGGAGGCGGCTCGCCAACAAGCCCCAACTCAGGAGGCATTTGCTGCTGCATCTCAGTACGACCCCAGTTACAACTACGGATATCAGCCAGGCTACCCTTGGCATTAGACCAACTTAGGCCCAAAGCCTAAGCTTGGGGGAGTACGTATTCCTCACCGACTTTACATTCATGTTGACACACTATTCTAGTCGTCGGTGCTCATACTCTTTCATTGTATTATCCATGCTAGTTTAATTTTCTTTTTCTAGTTTTCTTCTTGTGTGTTTGATAAACCTTAAGAAAAACCAAAATAATAGTTAGTTTAATTTCCATGCTTATAGTAGAAATTAAAATGAAAACCCAAAAAGATTTCTCGTTCTTCTTTTACCTGTTGGGAGCTTTCCCGTGTAAATACTTTTATTTTATTTTCTTTCCTTTGGGGGTCGAGAGTAGAAGACCATATTGAAAATGTTTAGTGGCTCTCATATGCATGATTGTTTATTTAATTTAGGGCCCATATTACTTTGTCTTCTCTCTTGAGTTGAATGCTTGCCGATTCCAGCTTAGTCCAATGCACGTGCACTATTATTATTATACACATCGTTCGGTCGTGCAAGTGAAAGGCAATAATGACGATATATGATGGACTTATTGAGATGAGAAAAGCTGGTATGAACTCAACCTCTCTTGTTTTTGTAAATATGATGAGTTCATCGTTCCTGATTTAGCTTATTATGAAGTAAACATATTTGCAATGCCATTTAGAGATTATAGTTGCTTGTGCCATGCTTGATTAGCTATGAGTTATAATGGTCTACCTTGCGTACCAACATGTTATTAAAATGATTATGATGTGGTATGATGGGATGGTATCCTCCTTTGAATGAATTGAGTGACTCGACTTGGCACATGTTCATGCATGTAGTTGAAACAAAATCAACATAGCCTTCCCGATATTTATGTTCATGGTGGATTATATCCTACTCATGCTTGCACTTAGTGTAAATTAATTTTAATGCATGTTCATGACCGTTGTCGCTCTCTCAGTTGGTCGCTTCCCAGTCTTTTGCTAGCCTTCACCTGTACTAAGCGGAAATATTGCTTGTGCACCCAAACTCCTTAAACCCCAAAGTTATTCCAATGAGTCCACCATACCTTCCTATATGTGGTATCTACCTGCCGTTCCAAGTAAATTTGTATGTGCCAAACTCCAAACCTTCAAATGAAATTCTGTTTTGTATGCTCGAGCAGCTCATGTTTCAACTAGGGCTGCCTATATCTTCCATGCTAGGTAGGTTATTCTCAAGAGGAGTGGACTCCGCTCCTCATTCATGAGAAAGGGCCGGTAACCGGGATGCCCAGTCCCATGAGCCAAAAAGATCAAAGCAAATCAATATAATTAAACAAAACTCCCCTAGGGCTATTGTTAGTTGGGGGCACTCGTTGTTTCAAGCAAGCCATGGATTGATGCTTGTTGGTGGTGGGGGAGTATAAACATTTACCATTCTGTTTGGGAACTGCCTATAATGCATGTGGTATGGAAGATACAGCCATCTCATAGTTGTTGCGTTGACAGTGAAAGTATGCCGCTCAAAATGTTATTCAATCTCTATTTTAAAATCGAGCTCTGGCACCTCTACAAATCTCTGCTTCCCTCTGCGAAGGGCCTATCTATTTACTTTTATGTTGAGTCATCATCCCTCTTGTTAAAAAGCACCCGCTGGAGAGCACACTGTCATTTGCATTCATTATTATTGGCATATATTGGGTATGACTTGACTGGATCTCTTTTACCATGAATTACAATGTTTAGTCAGTCCTTGATCTTTAAAGGTGCTCTGCATTTATGTTTTGTGGCCTCAGAAAGGGCAAGCAAGATACCATTTTGTTATATCATGTTATGATTGTTTTGAGAAAGTGTTGTCATCCGAGTTTTATTATTATGGCTCGCTAGCTGATTATGCCATTGATATGAGTAATTGTGAGACCGTGGTGTTATTGTCAGTATGGTTAGTTCATAATATTTGCTGAAACTTGAATGCTGGCTTTACATGTTTACAACAACAAGAGAAAATAGAGTTTGTAAAAGTTTTTCTTTATCACTTTCAGTTTATCAACTGAATTGCTTGAGGACAAGCAAAGATTTAAGCTTGGGGGAGTTGATACGTCTCCAACGTATCTACTTTTCCAAACACTTTTGCCCTTGTTTTGGACTCTAACTTGCATGATTTGAATGAAACTAACCCGGACTGACGCTGTTTTCAGCAGAACTATCATGATGTTGCTTTATGTGTACAAAACAAAAGTTCTCAGAATGACCTGAAAATCCATGGAGGCAAGTTTTGGAAAATATAAAAAATATTGGAGAAAGAATCAAGACCAGGGGGCCCACACCCTGTCCACGAGGGTGGGGGGCGCGCCCACCCCCCTGGGCGCGCCCCCCTGTCTCGTGGGCCCCTGGAGCTCCGCCAACCTCAACTCCAACTCTATATAGTCTGTTTCGCGGAGAAAAAAATCAGAGAGGAAGTTTCATTGCGTTTTACGATACGGAGCCGCCGCCAAGCCCTAAAACCTCTTGGGAGGGCTGATCTCGAGTGCGTTCGGGGCTCCGGAGAGGGGGATTCGTCGCCATCGTCATCATCAACCATCCTCCATCACCAATTTCATGATGCTCACCGCCGTGCGTGAGTAATTCCATCGTAGGCTTGCTGGACGGTGATGGGTTGGATGAGATTTACCATGTAATCAAGTTAGTTTTGTTAGGGTTTGATCCCTAGTATCCACTATGTTCTGAGATTGATGTTGCTATGACTTTGCTATGCTTAATGCATGTCACTAGGGCCCGAGTGCCATGATTTCAGATCTGAATCTATTATGTTTTCATGAATATATGTGTGTTCTTGATCCTATCTTGCAAGTCTATAGTCACCTATTATGTGTTATGATCCGACAACCCCGAAGTGACAATAATCGGGATACTTCTCGGTGATGACCGTAGTTTGAGGAGTTCATGTATTCACTATATGTTAATGCTTTGGTCCGGTTCTCTATTAAAAGGAGGCCTTAATATCCCTTAGTTTCCGCTAGGACCCCGCTGCTACGGGAGGGTAGGACAAAAGATGTCATGCAAGTTCTTTTTCATAAGCACGTATGACTATATTCGCAATACATGCCTACATTACATTAATGAATTGGAGCTAGTTCTGTGTCACCCTATGTTATAGATATTACATGAGGAATCACATCCGACATAATTATCTATCACTGATCCAATGCCTACGAGCTTTTCACATCTTGTGCTTCGCTTATTTACTTTTCCGTTGCTACACTTACAATTACTACAAAACTATTATCTTTTCTGTTGCCACTATTACCTTTATTATCATACCACTTTGCTACTAAATACTTTGCTGTAGATACTAAGTTATCTAGGTGTGGTTGAATTGACAACTCAACTACAAATACTTAAGAATATTCTTTGGCTCCCCTTGTGTCGAATCAATAAATTTGGGTTGAATACTTTACCCTCGAAAGCTGTTGCGATCCCCTACACTTGCGGGTTATCAAGACCCTCCACCCTTGTTGGTCGTGGGGGTCGCCAGCCGTCCCCCGGTATGCGGCATCCGAGGTATTAACCTCGGGCGCCTTCTTGACGGCCTCGTCCGCCCCTCCTCGGCCAGGAGAAGTCCTTTGGGACGACACCTCGGTGTCCTCCATGGCAGTGGGGGATGGGGCCGTGACGGTCCATCGCTCTCCGCCTCTTCACGCGCCAGAGAGTTCCCTGACGAAGACGAGGCGTTCGGAATATCGCGTGGAGGGCTGAAAAGCAAACAAAGATATAATTTATATGACAGAGGCAGGTAAGCGTAAATTGAAGAGTGATCTCAGATACTTACGAATCGGCCAGGGTCTTCGCCCTGGGGCCCCTCTTGGGGACGTGTTCGGACTCTGAGTCCGAACTGACAAAGAGGGTAATCTTCTCCCTCTTTGGTGCCGCCCCTTCGGTTTCTTGGATCCGTCATCTTCCTCCTCCTCAACTTGCAAGGGGAGTCGTTCTCCACCTCCTCCTTGTCCTCCTCTTTGCCCTCGTCTCCCTCATGAGAGGAGACGATCTCGATCTCTCCGAACACTGCATCCGAAGGGCCTCTACGTCGGGGCCCGCCCTTGGGTTCTTTTCCCTTCTTCTCTGGCGCATGGTAAGGTGTCGGGACCAGCATCTCCGTCAGCTGGGGAGTGGCTGTGTCTTTGGGCAACAGAGCTAGACTCTTGATCCGCTCCGCTTTCTTTGTCCAGCCCTATAAAGAAGTGGGCTGATAAGATTCATACTGATGAAAAATGCAGACCGGACATATCTTCGGAAAGATAATACTTACCGGAGTGGCCGGATTCTCGACGTCAAGACCGACGTCTTCGGTCTCCATAGGCCAGCTCTTCTGGGCCTTGAAGAGCAGCTTCCATATTCCTTCATGCGTTGTGCCGAAGAAGCGCTCCAGGGTCCGAGGCTCCTACGGATTGAACTCCTGCATGGGGGAGGCCCGGCGTTGGCAGGGGAGGATGCGGTGGAAGAGCATGATCTGCACCACATTGGTGAGACCAACATTTTTGCCCAGCACGTTGGTGATGCGCATCTGCAACGTCTGCATCTCCGTCTGGGAACCCCAGCCGAGGCCCTAACAGTCCACAAAGTGAGCCTTGTGGGGAGTCCAGATCTGAACTCCGGAATTGCCGCCCATATGGCGTGACGCGGCTCGGTGATGTAGAACCACTCCTGCTGCCAGACCTTGACGGTCTCGATGAAGGCCCCTTTGGGCCATGTGGCTTTGGGCAGCTTGCTTATCATGGCCTCGCCGCAGTCCGCATGCTGCCCGTCGACCACCTTTGGCTTCACATTGAAGATTTTTAGCCATAGGCCGAAGTGTGGTGGGATGCGGAGTAAAGCCTCGCACACGATGATGAATGCCGAGATGTGGAGGAAAGAGTTCGGGGCTAGATCATGGAAATCTAGCCCATAATAGAACATGAGTCCCTAGACGAAGGGGTGGGGTGGAAATCCTAGCCCTCTAAGAAAACGAGGGAGGAGGACGACCCTTTCGCCGGGCTCCGGAGTGGGGATGATTTGACCCTCATTGGGGAGCATGTGCACAATGTCTGCGGCCAGGTACCCCGCGCTCCGGA
Source organism: Triticum aestivum (assembly GCF_018294505.1). Classification (NCBI taxonomy): domain Eukaryota; kingdom Viridiplantae; phylum Streptophyta; class Magnoliopsida; order Poales; family Poaceae; genus Triticum; species Triticum aestivum. Next base: position 190,227,315 of record NC_057801.1, read on the forward strand.
TATTCTTGACCTCCTTCTCCGTGATGGAGGAGGCCTCCCACTTTCCCTTGGAACCGGATTTGGCCTTGCCTGGAGAAGGTGGTGGCGGTGGGAAAGACGAAAGCTTTTTTTGGGTGCTGGAGCTTGGGAGATTGTAAGGCAAAGGCTGGAAGAAGGTGTGGGGAAGAAAGGGGGAATCTGTTGCCCTCTTATAGGCGGTAAAAATGCCAACCGCCCCCCCCCACACACACACTTAAGCCTTGAAACTCGCCTATTCCCAATGTGAGCATGCGCCATAAACGGTTGGGTTACCCAAATCTTATTGATGAGCAATCCCGTAATAAGTGGGCACGATCTCAGTTTTGACAAGACGGGCCAAGGGGGCTCGACCTCGAATCACGAAGCAAGGGGTGTGAAAATGGTTCAAAACACTGAAGGTTCAAGTCTGAAGCTTCACTGGAAAAAGTTGTCAGTAAAGACTCTATTCCTATTTTATATATCTTGCCTTCGCGGCTAAGGGTTGTGTTACTTATGCAAAGTCGTATACAATTCTTTTTTGAGGAAAGGTTGATGTATATTATTCAAGGAGAGGAACCCACCTCGCAATGTCGAAGACAATCTATGTGCCGAACACGTCGTCATTGAAGACTGGTTCAGGGGCTACTTAGGGAGTCCTGGACTAAGGGGTCCTCGGGCGTCCGGTCTATTCGATGTGGGCCAGACTAATGGGTTGTCAAGATACAAGGAAGAATACCACCTCTCTTGTCCAGTTGGGACTCCTGTATGCGTGAACGACAAGTTTAGGTGTCCGGATATACTATTTCCTTTCTGTTGAACCGACTTTGTACAGCCCTAGGCCCCTCCGGTGTCTATAAAAACCGAAGGGTTTAGACCGAAGGCAGGATCGGAAAATTGTTAGGCTAGCCAAGTTAGGGGTTAGCCATCACAATCTCGAGGTAGATCAACTCTTGTAACCCCTATACCCATCGAATATAATCAAGCAGGAGTAGGGTTTTACCTCCATTAAGAGGGCCCGAACCTAGCTAAACATTGTGTCCCTTTGATCATTGTTACCATCGATCCTCAGACATACAGCTTGGGCCCCCCTACCCGAGATCTGCCAGTTTTGACACCGACACCTGGACAAGCTCTTATATGTAGTAAAGCATCCCGGGGACACATGGGAATTATCGTCAAGTTAGTTTTCATCATGCTCATATGACTCATGTTCGCTACTTTGATAATTTGATATATGGGTGGACCAGTGCTTGGGTGTTGTCCTTATTTGGACAAGCTCCCACTTATGATTAACCCCTCTCGCAAGTATCCTCAACTACGAAAGAAGAATTAAGATAAATCTAACCATAGCATTAAACATGTGGATCCAAACCAACCCCTTATGAAGCAATGCATAAACTAGGGTTTAAACTTCTGTCACTCTAGCAACCCATCATCTACTTGCTACTTCTGAATGCCTTACCCTATGCCCAAATCATGGTGAAGTGCCATGTAGACGACGTACACATAACACTACTAGAGGAAAGACACCATACATCTCATCAAAATATCGAACGAATACCAAATTCACATGATTACTTATAACAAGACTTCTCCCATGTCCTCAGGAACAAAAGTAACTACTCACAGATCATGTTCATGTTCATGATCAGAGGGGTATTAAATATCATAAAGATCTAAACATATAATCTTCCAGCAAATAAACCAACAAGCATGGTGTGTGAGTAGTTACTTTTGTTCCTGAGGACTACTAGCAACCCACAAGTACCAATCTATGGTTTTAATACAAAGATTAAATACAAGAGATGAACTAGGGTTTGACATGAGATGGTGCTGGTGAAGAAGTTGATGAAGGTTGGTCCTCTCGGGATGAGTGGATCGTTGGTGACGGCGATGGCTTCGATTTCTCCCTCCCGGAGGAAAGTTTCCCCGACAGAATCGCTCCGCCGCAGCCCTAAATTGCTTTTGCCCAGGTTCCGCCTTAAGATGGCGGCGCTTCATCCTGAAAGCCTTCTCTTGATTTTTTTTTCTAGTTCAAAACACTTCATATAGCAGAAGATGGGCACCAGAGGATGGCTAGGGGGCCCACAAGATCAGGGGGCACACCCTGGGGGGTAGGGTGCGCCCCAGGCTTGTGGCCACCTGGTGGGTCCCCTTCTGGTATTTTTTTCGCCCAATAGTTATTATATATTCTAAAATAATTCTATGTTAAATTTCAGGACATTTGGAGTTCTACAGAATAGGGGTCTCAGATTTGCTCATTTCCGGTCCAGAATTCTAGTTGCCAGCATTCTCCCTGTTCATATAAATCTTGCAAAATAAGAGAAAAAATAAGAATTATATCATAAAGTGTAATAAAAGTCCATAATGTAATAAATATCAGCATAAAAACATGATGCAAAATGGACGTATCAGATGACTCCAGCTGGAGCTGGACACCGAGTAGACCATGCTTAGATGACGAACAACCAACAGTTGCAGGCCCGGCAGTCGCCGGCCCAACCGCCAAAGACATATCAACCAAATGGTGACCGGCCAGATGATGATCTAGACGACATGTGGGCGATGAATGTGGACCCAAGGAAGGAAAGTGGAGAAAATTTCAATGTAAAGGAGGATGAATTATTGGTTGATGCGTTGTTGGCCACGAGGATTGATCTGATTCATCGCACATAGCAAACAGGCACTACCTTCTGAACCAATGTGCATGCTTGGTTCCATGCGCGCAAGCAGTTTAATCAGTATCGCACATCGATGATCTGTGAGCACAAGTCGAAGCTCACTAATTGAAGGCACACCATTCAAGAGCCACGAGCAAGTATTGTGGCTATTACAAACAGTTGCAGGTTCGATGGCCAAGTGGTGCGACATTCCAAGAAATCATAAGTATTTTTGCTCTATGTGTGTTGGGCATTTGGTCGCATATGCTCCCTGTGTTGGTCATTTGGCCGGATATGCAACTAGTTGATCATGTATTTTCTCTGTAGCCCGTTCATGCGGTCTCATTGTTCTTAATATGGATAAGAAGTACTTCCTATTCATACATTGTCGGTAGAAGTTGAATGTGCACCCCAAGTGGTTCAATGTCGTTGACGATTCCGTCATGACTACTACCTTGTGCAATGTAGGTTAAGATCATGATCCAATAAAAGTCCTTACTCCCGCCAAAAGGATGGATAGGAAGTGGAAGGAGGAGAAGGAGAAGCAAAAAATCGAGAAGGTGTGGCGGCCAAGATGACAAAGAGGTTTGAGGACATCATGGCGAAGGAGGAGACATGCGTCAAGCACAATGACGTGAAGGAGGAAAAGAAGGCCGAGAGGTTTAACCAGTTCATTGTAGTGCCAAAAGAAGTTGATCAAGCTCCATGAAAAGACGGTTGAACTCGCTCCCACTTCAGAGGATGTCAAGATGTTGACCATGAAGATGTCAGAATTGGATCCCGATGTGGTGAAGATCTTCAAGGCTACTGTGCTAGGATGTTGAAGCGCTTGGCAGACGATTTGGAGGAGCCGTCTGATGAGAAGGAGTCAGCTGCATAGTCGGACATTCGATGTGGGAGGCAAATATGAGGTTTTTTGCATGGCTAGCCGGACTGGCAACTTTTGGGCTCGTCCTCATGTACAATACTTTATGAACATTCGCCATTCGATGCACTTTGGTTGCGATTTCATATGTTTGCACTTCATATAAATTGCTATTGGTCTATAAATGCATCTCAAATGGAGGAGGACAGACCCAAGGCAGACATTTGATGTATAGGGTTGAATTGTCAGCTCTGTTGGCATTGTCTATGACAATTAAGATAACTGTTTTGATAGACGATGTTGGGGATGCCCTTAAGGCGGATACCCCGAACAATTCCTTTTGTACCACTATGAAACACCTACATATGTAGATGTAATCATGAGCAGAAAATCAGCTCGGTTTGGTGGACTCACAACATCGAATAAGAAGAGATCGTATGCAATTACATGCGTTGCCTTAAGAGTCATTTCTATTTTGTATCCCTAAGTTTCACATTTTTATAGGTTTCACCCCATTAAGAGAAATTCCTCCATTTTACTCCATTCATTTAATTTAATTTTGCCAATTTCTACCCTTTTAGTATTTTCTACAACCTGACAAATAGAACCTACAAATTAGTGCTTCGTTAGCACATCATGTAGATAACTTTTTCATCGTTGGTCTGTAGCTTACCATCGGGAGTGTGTCATCCTCCTTTGTGGTGTCTTGGCTTTTCATGTTATTTGTGGCATGTCGCGGCCTCCTCCATTGATGACAATGCATGTTAATTCAAAGGGTGTGTCCTCCCCGACTCATTCTCTTGTGGCACTAAAGGATCAAAGATGCCCTAGATGTCGACTAGAGGGGTTGAATAGGCGAGTGTCAAACTTAATTCTTTCTTAGTAGCTTTTAGTGGAAAGTGTGGAAATATAAGTTCTCTACAAATGCAAATAGGTGATACACCTTATATGATGCGTCACAACAAGCTAGCAAGCTACACAAGACAACAAACAAGCAAGTAATAATAACAAGTAAACACTATGGTAAAGAGACAATCAAAAGTTATGGAAGAAAATACAAAATTTACACTCTTGGGGGAGTGCTAAACTCCATTAAAGGGGTGGGGAACAATGAATACTCCCATGATAACGGAGGCCTCACCTTAGTCTCCTAGAACCTTGAACAATGAATGCTGAAGTCCCCCTCACTATGGGTAGGTCTTGGGACAAGCTCCAAACCCTCACAAATGAGCTCGGTGCACAACCACACGAATGATAAGCTTGTGGGAAAAAAACCGTCTAGAGTAATTCCCCCAAAACCCAAGAGTAACAAGATGTGATAGAATCTCATGGGGAATCAATGAACTCATAGTTTGCTTAGTTAAGTTAGTAGATCGGGTGATCATCTTGCTCTCTCTTAGCATATGGGTGATTTTGTTGCTAGAGAGGGAAAAACGAGATTTTAAGATTTTGTATAAATGATGGAAAAGATTTGGAGTAATCACCTTCCCAAGAAGAATACTGAGCTTATATAGGTCAACCTTCAAGTCTTCCATTCAGGCATTACCCAGAAAATTTGGACTATCCGACAAGAGCTAGACATTCCGACATGAAGAACGTTCTGAGACGGGGTTTGACACAGTATCCTAACCTATATATAGGCCTCTCGACAATGTCGGACATAGGTTTGGATATCACGCTAAATGTCTTGACATGTCGGACATCGGGTTAGATGGTCCAACCCAAATGTTCGACACTGGTCAGAGGCACAAAACATGGTGGAATTGAGACACTTTTCTCATATATATGTTGGTGGTATTTTGCTTTGTTTTGTTCAATTATTCCCACACAAGATCCATGACGTATCTCCTCTTAATAATATGATGTACCTACAACTTGAAAACAAGAAATCATAGGTAGAATTTGATGTGTCATCTTATTTTACCCTTTAACTTAGGGGGTCACCGACCAACATTATGTTCCATTTACAATGATGCATAAACTTAAGGCACACTCGAAACATAGTTACTCGTCTAATCATAATGTAATTAACACCAAAAACCCTCATTAGGGATGGAGGTCCTTTCAATCTACCCCTTTTTCATGGCTAATGGCAATATGATAACACCAATATAAACAACGAATATTATGATAAGCCCATAATTGTTTCTCCAAGTTTAGGTTAAGATCTCCCTACATTTGTGCATATAAAAACTATTTGCATTTTAATACAAAGCGCACCAGGTACGATCAACACTCTCTTTAAAACTTTAGAAAATGGGGGGGGGGTGCAAAAGTGAACATAGATGCACAAAGTGGCTTCCACTTTTGCAACAAACTTGTGACATATGAGATGACTAAAATATCATGCATATAACATAGTCATCTCAATGTTTGATAAAGCATATAGGTTCAACAATATGACATGGGAGAAACATAAGCATGGCAATCATAGAATAAACATTAAGCATAGCTCATACATCTTTGTCGTATCTGTAAGTTTTTCTTGTTTCATGCCATTATCCTGTTACTTCCACATACTTTTGGCAACAATTTATATGATTTTCTTGGGCTAACATATTAATCAGTTTCCAGCATCAGTTCTTGTTTGTTATATGTTTTTTATTTCATAGCAAAACCATATCAAACATAGTCCAAACACAATAAAATATTACGGAGATTTTTTTGGAATATATGTGAATTTTTGGCGCAAGAATCAACACAAACAGAGGCTCACGGGATCCACAAGGCAGGGGCGCCACTACCCACCCCCCAGGATGCACCGGGGTGCCTTTTGGGCACCCTGTAAGTCGGTTGGAGCTCCTCTCGGCCACAAGGAAGCTTATATCTGAAAAAATCATGTTAAAATTTAAGCCCGGTCGGAGTTACGGATATTCGGCTATTTAAGAAGCGGTGTTCGACGGAAAACATGAGCATGAAACAGAGAAGAAAACAGAGAGAGATCCAATCTAGGGGGGCTCCCGCCCCTCGGGGGCCATGGCGGCCAACGACAATAGGGGGATCCTTCTCCCATCTAGGGAGAAGGCCAAGCAAGAAGAGTAAGGAGGAGAGCTCTTTCCCCCTCTCTCCCGGTGGCGCCGGAGCACCACTGGAGGAACCATCGTGGCGGTGATCTACTACAACAACTCCGTCGTCTTCCTCAACACCTCCATCACCTTCTCTCATCTATTATCAGTGGTCCACTCTCCCGCAACACGTTGTACCCCTGCTTGAACATGGTCCTTTATGATATATATTATTACCCAGTGATGTGTACCCATCCTATGTTGTTTGAGTAGATTTTTTTTGGTCTATGGGTTGATTGATGATCTTGATTGGTTTGAGTTGCATGTTTTATTTTTGTGTTGTCCTATGGTGCCCTCCGTGCACACATGTGTGATTCCTGTTGTAGGGTGTTGCAATATGTTCATGATTTACTTACTGACTGAGTGCGTGGGTGAGAAAAACACAAACTAGGGTAAGTGGGTTGTTGCGTATGGTATTAAAGAGGACTTTACACTTAAGGCTAGAGTTGACTTTACAAGTAATGATCTTTAAGTGTCCCCCTTCAAGGATATAGAGAAGGGAAATACTTTCCATACTCTTTATCCCGATCTTTCTTTGTCAGATATTAATGCACGGAATGCCGTTGAGGCGATCTGTGCTCAGAACACAGTGCTTACTCAAGAAGTTATTGCATTGGAGGGGGAAAAGCATGCTCTTTGCAGGGTCATCAATGACATGAGGTCATTATCTGCCAATGATAAGCCTAATACTTCATCACCACCATCTCTGAAGAAGGAAACTTGAGTACACGAGTATAGGCATCACCCTTGGCTTGTTCCATGTTTGTGGGAGGTGCCCCGGTATCGTATCACCGTCATTTTTCATCATCTATCTTAGTTTGATCCTCGGTTATTTCGTGATCTCGAATAAAAGTATTAATATGAAGTACTCAGTGTGCGTTTCCTTCGAGTGCTATGAATGTAATTGTGCTTGAAAGTTATAATAAAGAGTAGTATGAGTTTGAGTTTTTCTTTACTTTTATCCTTTTGCATATATCATACATTAATAAAAATAAAAAATCATGCTAACCCATGGGGAGTAATCACTTCACATGAAAGGAGTATGACTAGTAAAATTTATTGGAAGTTAACAAACATAGCAATGATCATTGACACAATTCATGAAAGAATAATGAAGAGAGATTTCACATATAAATATACTATCTTGGACATCTTTTAAGATTGTGAGCCTCCATTAACTATTTCCAATCAAGTAGTTGATGTTCTACAAGGAAGACAACATAATGGGTTATGCTTGCTTATATTCATACAGAAGTTATATTGTCATGGTTCCTCTAACATGTGGTGCTTGCTTATAATCTTTTACTAGCCAAACTTTCTGTACTAAGTATAGATACTACTTGCGCATCCAAATACCCTGTAACCCAGTTTCTTGTCATGAGAGTCCACCATATCTACCTATGGATTGAATAAAATCCTTCAAATAAGTTGTCATCAGTGCAAAGCAATAAAAATTGGTCCTAAATATGTATGATCTTTCATTATAAGGGAAAATAAGCTTTGTTGTGATGGTAATGATATAAAGCGACAAACTGCTCAATAAAGGTTGCTATAATAAGTGGCAATATTAAATGATGTTCCTTTGCATTGAGTTGCACATACAACTCAAAAGCGCATGACAAGCTCTCCTTCCCTTTGCGAAGGGCATATCTTTTAATACTTAGTCTTTACTTTTATGCAAGAGTCAAAAGTCCTTATTCTTATTCCGACCTCAATTATTTTCCACTTGGCAAGCATTATATGGTAGGGAATGATTCAGGCATATATATCTAGTTGTATATACGTAATCATGAGTTATTAAATATATGTAATCATGAGCTATTATAGTCGAAATTATCCATGAGATAAATATGGTGGGTGGTGAAACATTAAACCCCCATCTTTCTCTATGTCTGATTGAAACTGTTTGTCCTAAAAAATATGCTTTGAGTGCCACCAAACATGAAAGACTATATGATAGTTGAGTATGTAGACTTTGCTATACCGAAAGCTCTTACATAGACCATTCCTGAAATATGATGAATTGTAATTGCTTTTGATGATTGAGAATGTAGTTTGTTAGTTTTCAAGAAGGTTCATTGTTTATACTTTAGCTTGTGAATGAAATGTTACTCGATTGAGAAGTTTTATGACTGATACTTGTTGTTATAATAATGATCATTATGCTACCATGTCCGTATCTTGTTTTGTCGACACCTCACTCTATAAACATGTGATCATGGTTATCGAGTTTGGTATTCGCTTGAGGGCAAGCGGAGTCTAAACTTGGGGGAGTTGATACGTCCATTTTGCATCATGTTTTTCTATTATTACTTTCATTCTTTTAAAGTTATATTTCACTCTTAGGTGGCATTCTAATGCCTTTTCTCTCTTAAATTGTAAGTTATATCACAATAGGGAGATTGCTGGCAGCTGGAATTATGAACTTGAAAAGAGATACAACCAAGATAGCTATTCGCCGGAGCCCCAAATGACTTGAAATTTTATGGAGATATATTTTGGAATATATAAAAAATACTGGAAGAAAAAGCTCCCGGAGGGGACCCACCACTGATGCACAAGCTCAGGTGGCGCCCCCTTCCCCCTCCCCCGGGGCGCACCCCTTGAGTTTGTGAGACCACCGGTATGCCTCTGAGGCCCATCTTCTCCTATATGAAGCCATTTACCCTAGAAAAGAAAATCAAGATAAGACTTTCGGGACAAAGCGTCGCCATCTCGAGGTGAACCTGAGTAGGAGCACTTTTGCTCTCAGGTGGAGCGATTCCGCCGGGATACTTCCCTCTGGGAGGGGAAAATTGAAGCCATCGTCATCATCAACGTTCCTCTCATCGTGGGATGCCTCATCTTCATCAACATCTTCACGAGCACCATCTCATCTCTAAATCCTAGTACATATCTTGTACTCAATCTTTGCTCAAAACCTCAGATTGGTACATGTGGGTTGCTAGTAGTGGTGATTACATCTTGTAGTTGATGCTAGTTGGTTTATTTGATGGAAGATCATATGTTCAGATTGTTAATCATATATTATTCTCCCCTGATCATGAAAATGAATATGATTTGTGAGTAGTTCTGTTTGTTCTTTAGGACATGACAGAAGTCTTGTTATAAGTAATCATGTGAAGATGGTTTTCTTTCAATATTTTGATGATGTGTTATGTTTCTCTTCCTCTAATGGTGTGGTGTGAACGTCGACTGCACAACACACTACCATGCTTGGACCTAGGGGAAGGCATTACGGGATTAGTAAGTAGATGATGTGTTGCAAGAGTGACGAAAACTTAAATCCTAGTTTATGCACTATTCCATAAGGGGCTAATTTGGATCCATATATTTCATGCTATGGTTAGATTTATTTTAATTCTTCTTTCGTAGTTATTGATGCTTGCGAGAGAGGGTAATCATAAGTGGGTTGCTTATTCAAGTAAGAACATCACCCTAGCACCGGTCCACTCACGTAACAATTCATCAAAGCAGTGAATGTGGATTAACTAAACATGATGAAGTTACTAGACGAGATTCTCATGTGTCCTCGAGAACGCTTAGCTCACTATAAGTACTTTCAACTTATCCTTTGCAATAAAAGGATTGGGCCACCTTGCTGCGCTTTGTTACTTTGGTTACCATTACTTGCTATCAATTATCTTGCTATCAAACTATCTGTTACTACTACTTTACAACACTTGTAGAGAATAGCTTGCTGAAAATCACTTATCGATTCCTTCTGCTCCTCGTTGGGTTCGACGCTCTTACTTATCAAATGGACTACGATTGATCCCCTTGTTGAGGAAAAATTTGTTAAGTTCATCATGCATCATCATCCAATTGGGATCTTGAAGAGCATCTTCTACATTACGAGTTCAAGGAAAGACAGAAAAGAGTGGTGCTCACAAAAAGTAGCTAATTTTGAGCGAGTAAGGATCCCCTGTGTTGGACTTCAAGAATGGAATCAAATTGCAGACCTTGAATATTTGATAGTATTCTCTTGGGAAGACAATTTTTTTGGACAATGTCTTGGCTTCAACTTGAGCTTCTTCTTCTTCATCTCATTAATGTTGGCTAGATGGTGGAACTTGATCTTGAGTTTCGCTTCCTTGTTGGCCTTGTGTTGATGTGGATGGAACATCTTGGCTTGGACTTGACTCGTCACTAGGAATTGGAACAAAATCATTTGTTGGAGCAATATCTCTAGTGGTCATCGTCTTGATTGCTTTGGAGGGTCAATGCCACCTATGACACTTGGATCAACTTGTTCTACTTGAGAACGATTAAATCCATCGAACTTCTGTCACTAGACTCTTGAATACATCCGGTGGATTTGTTGAGGACTCTATATGAGTGTAAGTTGACACCATGGCCAAAAAGAATACCCTCGATGGATCCGGCTTGCCTGCTCGCTCCCCATGCTCCCATATGTGCTCCCTCTTCATCCTACGGCTGTCTTTTTTTTTTCTTCCTAATCTAATCATCTCATGATTTTAACATGGTGGGCCCGGACCTTATTTTGTTCCAATCAAATCAAGCCACGTAGACGGGAGTACGGATGGGTACACACGTGGGACTCAGGCAAGTCTCGTCCACCCTCAATAGTTTTCGAGTCGGATTTAGATTTTTTTTTTAATTGTTCAATGAATGTGATCGGTCCTAGTTTGTGATTGGCATGAGTGCATTCGGGCTGTTGCATACATTTTACTTCCTTTTTTTCTAAAGCAGGGTAAACAGAAACAATTTACTTCTTATTTTCAGACTTTGCATTTGTAGCTGATTTTAGGAAGAGCAATGCTACATTCACATGATGTTACACACGTTTTACGGGGGCTAAGATAGTCGGCAATATTTGAAACTCGCCGGGGAGCCTAAACTGCAAATTATATTCTCAGGCAGCTTAGAAATACTCCTAGTAGCAAACATACGGGGGCAAAAAAATACCCTGGCTCGGTCCGTCCCGCTTTATTCACACACGGATGCACGGCCGTGCGCGTATCGCGGTGATGAATGCGGTCAAAATTTGCGACGCTTTTTTTTTCATAAATAAACACATCTGATAGATAGAAAAAACACGATCGAACGTGGGTGTGGAGGTAGCTACCTGAATGCAGCACAAATAAACCGAGACAACAATTCAATGGTGACCAAAGAACATACATTTGGGGCAAGCGAGAGGGAGAGCACTGCACTACGTATGTGCGTGGATTGCTACGTCGGTCGAACAATTAGAGCACCCCCGTAATAAAGAAACAGGACCTAATGATACATACACGTACAGTACTAGTAGTAGGGAGCAGAGCAGCAGAGCATGTGTTCCAAATTGATCCAGGTGAATTAATTGGTCGTCTGAGACGTGCTAGAGCGTACTACTGTACTCCTAATAATACATAGGGGTTTAAATTGATCTGAGCCTCTGGTACTGCTCACATACAAGTGAAATCAGGCCCCGTACATACGCCGAGATCGGACTTGAATAGATTGTTGAAACTAGCTCAGTTGAAGAGGACATCAGATCGAGAGAACCTTAAACCCTCGTTGCGGTACTACGTCCGTAGGTAGATTGTGCTTTCTTGGCGGGGTGTCATACCGGCGAAATGATACGATTATCAGAAAGCAAACTGTACGGCCCCTCCCTCCCGGCTGTGCGCCAATTGCTTTGTCGGGCAGAAGTGCCCTAATAGTAATAACATTATTATACTTAATGGAATCTGGTCTTCGACCGTACGACGACGAGTTCATCCCCATAACTAAGATATGCTATTCTAAGATTGGTCTCTGCAGCGCTAGCTAGTGGCTCTACGCTGTTTACTCTGCATGATCAGTTGGGAAAAACTGAAAAAGCATGAGAGTTTGCTCCTGTGTTGTGCTCATCATGTAGCCGTGCAAAAACTTTGTACAGGAACTCATTGTATCCCCACCCATTTCTTTCTACCGCCACGCCACGCACGTGATGCTGAGTCCCACACCCCACCATAATATATACTATGATCCCTGTTGTTTTTTATGTCGTTAACATGCATATACAAATATTTCGATTTTTTCTGCGGGAAATGCAAATGGTTGGATTTCATGCGAGGAAATTTTGTATAGGTACTGGAAGTGTAACAGAAAAATTAATCTCATTAATAATGTTGAACCTTTGTGAAAAAGTATCTCAGTATGTGGAAAATAAAATGTGACACCCACGTTGAAAATAGTATTTGTAAAAGAACAGAACTTCTTGTTTCTACCTTGTCCTTGGATCCAGGAGAATAATGCACTGGTAAAGGTAAAACAAATATATGCAGATTGTTTAGTCGGAATGCTCATGTCCCGACGAACTCAAATCATGTTTTATTCTGATCATGCTTCTTTTAATCGGTAACCAGAGGCCAATTTCAAGCTAACTAGTCCTACTCACCTTCATGTGCGCCTTAATTGGTTTGTGCATTCCCATGCGTAGAAAAGAATTACTGGTACATCCCAAGAAGCTCTTGTAGTAAAGCAAGTGGGCGCTCGCATCTGCTTGTTCACTACTACCACAAAAATCAGACATTCAGACTGTGCAAGGCTCTAGGAGGACCTTGATCCAAATGATTAAGGCCTCGTAAAACCAAGAGAAGGTTTTTTGAGATTGTAAAACCTGCATGTGTGGCTTTTTATGCTTATACTCCTCGAGATTATTCTTCAAAACCTGTAATGCGTCTTATTTTTGCTAACGTAAAGCCTGCGGCGGGCTGTGCTGTGCTGTGCCCATATAATTAACTAATCCACGTTGTGTTGGTTTCATTTGTAGATCAGACCAGTATGTTTTGTTTATCGAAAAAGAAGACACAGCCTCTGCATCCTGTCATGGCAATAACATTACTTCAAATGACCATGCCATGTTTATGCACCGCAACCCTGCTTTTTTTGGAAACGACTAATTGCATGTTTGCACTAAAGAGTCCTCGCACACATACATGATCTTCGTCCGTTCACAAGATACAGGCACGGGGTGGGATGCAGTGCATCTCCAGGGTCGCGCACGGTGGAAGCTGGAAAGATCCTGCTTGCTTGTGCTACCAACCGACTGGGCGCCGGGGCAGGCGGTGCCGCTCGAGTTAAACAAACGGAACGGAACAAGGCGGAAGAGGCTAAACGCGCAACGCAGGAACATCTAGGGGGCGGTGATGGAACCATTGACCTTGTCGTTAATGCCGCGCTTAGTTGGCCATTCCCGCGCTCCACCCGTTATTATCTTAACTTAATCTGCGCGCGCACGGGCGCCGAGATGACGCGCGCCCCGCCAATACGGGCTCACGCTCGCTACCTGGAGTAACTAGCATAGTAGGATAGCACTGCTTGCTAGCTTAGCCGGTGACCGGAGACGACGTGTAGCGGTGTAGGGATACTGATTCCATGTGTTGTGTGCGGAGGAGTCGGGGCCGTCGAATAGAAAATGGGGCAGCGGCAGGGACGGGACGGGACGGGCGAGCGAGCGCCGTGTTCCGCGGGGCTCCTGTTCGGCCGGTGGCGGGCGGGCGCCACCCCCTCCCGCTTTGTCGAGCCCCGCGGTCTTGTGCCCGTGGCTACCCCCTCCCGCGCGCGCCCCACACGGCCACGGGCAAACGCATAGATATAGATATAGATATACAATAAGAGATGACCATGGTGGCACTCTAATTCGACCGTATTTGGGAGCTAGCTACTGATACTGGAACTACGTCGCCACGCGGGCGTCCACTTGCGCCCGCTGCCGTATCGTTATCGTTGGACCGATCGGCGCCACCGTGGAGCGGCGACCGCGACCGGCGGCTGCCGTCGCAGCGAGTTTTTCTTGTATATAAACATATATACTCTCTGGCTAGCGATGTGTGTGTTTGTACGTTGCGCCGGCCGGAGGCGTATGTAGCGTTGTACTTGCACCGCTCGCTGCGGCAGCTCCGACTCTTTCCGCTGACGCCGACGGGTCTCGGCCGCCGCGCGATGAACACAATGTTGGGCGAGGGTGCCGTTCCCTTTGTTCGCTTCCGCCCGGTCGCTCCGTCCGTATCCGGTGTCTCGGCTCACCTGGTCACTGATTAGCGCCTTGTTTATTGCTCATGCCATTGACTCGCTGCCTGTGAGACCAAACAGTTAACGGACCTAAGCTAAGCTTATACTGCTATAGCAAATACTAAGGCCGACCTAATCAAGCGGCAGTGGAAGTGTGGATCGTGGGAATAATGCTCAGCCGTTCGATTCGGTTCTGATGGCCAGGATGGATGCATGGCGCGCATATTGTCGTCGCTTCGGCAAACAAGTACAGCTAAGCGGCAGAAATCCCATTTGTCATGGCCTGGCCTGTGGGTCACACCTGATTTTCTGTTTTGGTGGTATGCTGCTAGGCACGCGCTTGGTCCCACCGGAGATCATCCACACCGTCCAAGTATAGCCGAGAACTGAAACAAGAAATCGCGACCGTCGAATGGGAAGACCGTAATCTTCAGCGGATATTCATGTCAGGTCGGCCATCATTGGCGTGAGTGGGCAGACCCAGAGGCACAAGACAAGGGTCTTCTTACGTCTGCATGTGTACAACATACCGTATTTTTTGTTTTTAATAGGGCATACGGTATAATTGTGTGTACATACGACATGCCAAATCTGAGTATATAGAAGTGTTTGACGGCCGGAGCGACATCCACGTTCCAATAATGCATTGCTCGATATATTCTAAAGAAGTAGTAATCCTGCCGCTTTGTTATACTACCTCCGTCTTGGTTTATTAGTCCCCTTCGTATCTTATGCTAAATTTTAATTAACGATTTAACTGACTAAATATTAGTGTATGTCAGCAAAAATTATATTGTTGGATTCGCATTTAAACATATTTTTTAATAATATATTTTTTGTGACATGCATAAAAGTTCGGAAATGTTAACGTCTCGACCAGACGCATCCATCATCGTCGGGTACTTTGTGCACGAATCTTGGCACAATCTGGTCGTTTTTTTGCACCACGTAGGACAAGGCGCGTGTGTGGTGTGAGACAGTTCGCCCGCACGTTGGTTGCCCTCCCGCGGTCAGCGGTTGCCACTCGGGGGCGTGCGGTGGAACTCCTATGCGCCCGCACGCCACGCGCCGACCGCGGTTGACGTCAAACACGTCGCGCACTTCGCCCCCCCTCTCCCTCACGGTTCCATTTACTCACCCCCTCAATTACTCGCACAACCCACTTCGTATTTCAAACCATTGGAGGAGAAGACGAGGGGAGAAGGCGACGGTGGAGGCGAAAGAATCGACGGTGTTCGCGACCGTCTGTGGTGCTCGCCGAACCGGAGCGGCTTCGCCGGAGCGCCTGCATATTGAAGGTAATGCTCGCTCGAACTCTCACAATCCTTTCCTGCATTTTCCCCCTTCCCTCCCTGTTTGATTCCTCGCTCGAGATTCGTAGAGATTCAGGCGATTTGGCGATGCGTCGGCGTTCCCTCCGGCGACGGAGTCCTGTGCTAGCCGTTTTCGGTGGCACTGGGCAGTTTCGTCGCCGCCGCCGCGGCGGCCTCGTCGGTGTGGTTCTGCCTGTCCGGAGGCACATACTAGTTGTGCCTTGGGATTGGGCAGGTGTCTTCCGGTCTGTTAGTTGCGTATGGGTTCAAATTGGTGTTTGTAATCAGTTCGGGGAGAATTTTGAGGTTGAATTTGAAGTCATTGTAGTTGCCATTGAACCCTAGATCTAGTTAGTTGTTTTTGAAACTGTAATATGAGGCAAACGTGGTAGTTTGATTAACTATCATGACTGTACGGCAAAAAACTTCCTGAATGAATGTGATAGTTGCCACAAACATGCTTCCCCATGCGGCAACTAACTTATGACTTTGATAGTTGACACAAACAAGCTTTCCCATGCGGCAACTAATTTATTGAATGATTGTGATAGTTGCCCCACACACGCTCTTCCATGTGGCAACTAATTTCCTGACTTACTGTGGTAGTAGCCACAAACATGCTTTTTCATTGTGGCAACTAATTTTCTTGAATGATTGTGATAGTTGCCACACTGTATGAATGGTAAAGTGTAATAAATCGGTAGTCACTGCAGTTTCAGCAACCAACTGCACTGGACGGCAACTAATCTGCACACCAACTGTGCCTGTTGCCACATGGATAGTATATTTGTTGTGGCAAATAGAATGTGAACACACTGCGTCTGTTGTCATACTGTAGACAGGACAATGTGGCAAATTGGCTGCATAACATGGCAACCAACTTCCATGTGGCAACTAATTTCCTGAATTACTGATAGTAGCCACAAACATGCTTTTTTCATTTGTGGCAACTAATTTTCTTGAAATGATTGTGATAGTTGCCACACTGTATGAATGGTAAAGTGGAGTAAATCGGTAGTAACTGCAGTTTCAGCAACCAACTACACTGGACGACAACTAATCTGCACATCAACTGTGCCTGTTGCCACATGGATAGCATATTCTTGTGGCAAATAGAATGTGAACACACTATGTATGTTGCCATACTGTAGACAGGACAATGTGGCAAATTGGCTGCATAACATGGCAACCAATTTGCATATCAATTGTGTCAGACGCCATACATATGCTTTCCATGTGGCAAGTTTTTGTCTGACCACATCATGTCTGTTGCCATGTTACAGTCAGTATAATGTGACAAATTCATTGTACTGTAGACGCATTTTTTGTGTTTTGCCACGATGACTTGTGATATCTGAACACACTGTGGCAATTTTTAGGTTCTTCATTAGATGTTTTTCATCGCTTTTTTTGTATTATGTGTTGCATTTTTAACATGGCAATTTCAACCTAGCACATTTTTGCCGCTGAACACATGGCATTTCATTGGTGTATTTAGGACAGGGTGTGAGCTGCCACATCTTAGTTTTTGTGCAGTGGAGGATTTTGTGACTTTCTATCGTACTATCTTGGGCTAACATGGCAACTTCAACATTTTGTTTTCAAGTGCATTTACAATTTGTACACTTTTTTTTGAAAATGTAACCAATATGCTTAATTGCCACGGTTATGTTTTTGACAATCATAGGGGGGGGGGGGGTGCGTGCGTGTTCATGTGATATTTTGCATTCACTAGTTGACATTTTCTATTAGGTGGCAACTGCTTACATCCTGCATTTTCATTTCCACCGTGACAATTTGGTCTGTTCCTACCTCAGCAGAATGGCTTGCGGTGATCATCAAAATGATGATGATGATTTCATGGATCCACCACAGCATAATCGGGCAACTGGACGGAGAAAAGAGGGCGATGAGGTAACTGTCCACCCCCCTCCTCCTGCTTATGTTATTGGTTGCCACCTCGAGCTTGCAGTCATTTGTCATGAACTAAAATTTCATGACAGTGCAAAACATGGCAACAACTGATCAATTTTTGTCTATTTTTTGCAGAAGAAGAAACATATTCGCAACAGAGCCTCCCAAGAACGACTGACTACGTTGACTGGCAGATTTACCGACGATCAGAAGGGAGCTGCTGCTGAGATGGGTATGCAGGCTCTGATGAATGTCCGGTGCACGAACCTTGTCAACCCTGTATGCGACTGGCTTGGTGAGATTTATGACCCCGCCTCCAGGGAATTTGTGATTCCGGGACGTGGAAGACTACCGTTGAACGAGGAATCCGTGTTCTGCACTTTGGGTGTGCCTCGTGGACATATCAAAGTCCCGTACGAGGTCAATAACGACATCGAGGAAGCGATGTTCCCCCGTTTGTTTCCTGGGTTGGAATCCATGCCGAACACGTCTATACTGGCAGATTCGCTGCAGGCCATGACAACCCATGGAGATGTTTTTAAGATGAAGCTACTCATGTACCTCATCTCAGCTGTTTTTGCGCCGACCACTTCTTTTCGCCCAAGCAACAAATGCTTCCCCATCCTGGGGAATGATCCATCTTTACTACTTTATTTTCCTTCAATCTTTTTGTTGGGTTTCGTAGTAATTTCAAAAAATTTCCTACGCACACGCAAGATCATGTGATGCATAGCAACGAGGGGAGAGTGTTGTCTACGTACCCAACGCAGACCGACTGCGGAAGCGATGACACGACGTAGAGGAAGTAGTCGTACGTCTTCACGATCCAACCGATCAAGCACCGAAACTACGGCACCTCCGAGTTCGAGCACACGTTCAGCTCGATGACGATCCCCGGACTCCGATCCAGCAAAGTGTCGGGGAAGAGTTCCGTCAGCACGACGGCGTGGTGACGATCTTGATGAACTACAGCAGCAGGGCTTCGCCTAAACTCCGCTACAGTATTATCGAGGAATATGGTGGCAGGGGGCACCGCACACGGCTAAGGAATCGATCACGTGGATCAACTTGTGTCAACTTGTGTGTTTAGAGGTGCCTCTACCTCAGTATATAAAGGAGCCAAGGGGGGGAGGAGGCGCCGGCCAGGAGGAGGTGGCGCAGGAGGAGTCCTACTCCTACCGGGAGTAGGACTCCCCTCCAATCCTATTCCAACTAGGAATCCCCAAAGGGGGAAAGAGGAGAAGGGTGGCCGGCCACCTCTCCTAGTCCTAATAGGACTAGGGGAAGGGGGAGGCGCGCAGCCCTGGTGGGCAGCCCTTTCACCTTTCCACTAAGGCCCATGAAGGCCCATATGGTTCCCGGGGGGTTCCGGTAACCTCCCGGTAACCCGGTAAAATCCCGATTTCACCCGGAACACTTCCGATGTCCAAACATAGACTTCCAATATATCAATCTTTATGTCTCGATCATTTCGAGACTCCTCGTCATGTCCGTGATCACATCCGGGACTCCGAACAACCTTCGGTACATCAAAATGCATAAACTCATAATATAACTGTCATCGTAACCTTAAGCGTGCGGACCCTACGGGTTCGAGAACAATGTAGACATGACCGAGACACGTCTCTGGTCAATAACCAATAGCGGGACCTGGATGCCCATATTGGCTCCTACATATTCTACGAAGATCTTTATCGGTCAGACCGCATAACAACATACGTTGTTCCCTTTGTCATCGGTATGTTACTTGCCCGAGATTCGATCGTCGGTATCCAATACCTAGTTCAATCTCGTTACCGGCAAGTCTCTTTACTCGTTTCGTAATACATCATCTCACAACTAACATATTAGTTGTAATGCTTGCAAGGCTTATGTGATGTGTATTACCGAGAGGGCCCAGAGATACCTCTCCGACAATCGGAGTGACAAATCCTAATCTCGAAATACGCCAACCCAACATCGACCATTGGAGACACCTGTAGTACTCCTTTATAATCACCCAGTTACGTTGTGACGTTTGGTAGTACCCAAAGTGTTCCTCCGATAAACGGGAGTTGCATAATCTCATAGTCATAGGAACATGTATAAGTCATGAAGAAAGCAATAGCAACATACTAAACGATCGGGTGCTAAGCTAATGGAATGGGTCATGTCAATCAGATCATTCTACTAATGATGTGACCTCGTTAATCAAATAACAACTCATTGTTCATGGTTAGGAAACATAACCATCTTTGATTAACGAGCTAGTCAAGTAGAGGCATACTAGTGACACTCTGTTTGTCTATGTATTCACACATGTATTATGTTTCCGGTTAATACAATTCTAGCATGAATAATAAACATTTATCATGATTATAAGGAAATAAATAATAACTTTTATTATGCCTCTAGGGCATATTTCGCTTCAGTCCTACCCACTTGCACTAGAGTCAATAATCTAGTTCACGATCGCCATGCTGATTTAACAGCAATAGTTCACATCCACCATTGATTAACATCCATAGTTCACATCGATACTGTGACTAACACCCAAAGGGTTTTTAAAGGTCGATTATGTTTTGCTTGGAGAGATCTTAGTCAACGGTATGTCACATTCAGATCCATAGAGTATTTTGCAAATTATGTCAACAATTGCTCTGGCACGGAGCTACTCTAGCCTAATTGGCTCCCACTTTCAATATGTATCCAGGTTTGAGATCTTAATGTCATCTGGATCAGTGTACAAAAAGTTTGCACTGATGTAACTTTTCAACAAACTCTTTTATCACCTCCTAATCGAGAAACATCTCCTTAGTTCTTACTCAGGATATGTCTTGACCAATGTCCAGTGATCTACTCCTAGATCACTAATTGTACTCTCTGCCAAATTCATGAGCAAGGTAATACAATAGGTCTGGTACAGTAGCATAGCATACTTTATAGAACTATGATGAGGCACAGGGAATGACTTTTTCATTCTCTTTCTATTTTCTGCTGTGGTCGGGATTTGAGTCTTACTCAATTTCATACCTTTGCAACACAGGCAAGAACTCTTTCTTTGACTGTTCCATTTTGAACTATTTCAAATATTTGCCAAGGTAGTACTCATTGAAATATCTATCAAGCGTCTTGATCTACCTCAATAAGATCTTGATGCTCAATATGTAAAGTGTTTTACTGAGGTTTTTTTTTCTTTTAAAAGAACTCCTTTAAAACCTCCTTTATGCTTTGCAGAAAATTCTACATCATTTTCTGATCAACAATATGTCACTCACATATACTAATCAGAAAGGTTGTAGTGCTCCCTCCTTTATTGTAAATACAGGCTTCATCGTAAGTCCATATAAAACTATATGCTTTGATAACTTATCAAAGCGTATTTCCAACTCCGAGATGCTTACCAGTCCATAGATGGATCGCTGGAGCTTGCACAATTTGTTAGCACCTTTAGGATTGACAAAACCTTCTGGTTGCATCATATACAACTCTTCTTTAAGAAAACCATTAAGGAATGCAGTTTTGTTTATCCATTTGCCAGATTTCATAAAATGCGGCAATTGCTAATATGATTCAGAAGGACTTAAGCATAGATACGAGTGAGAAAACTCTCATCGTAGCCAACACCTTGAACTTGTCGAAAAACCTTTTTGCGACAATTCTAGCTTTGTAGATAGTAAACTACTATCAGCGTCCGTCTTCCTCTTGAAGATCCATTTAATCTCAATGTCTCGCCGATCATTGGGCAAGTCAATCAAAGTCCATACTTTGTTTCATACATGGATCTTATCTCAGATCTCATGGCCTCAAGCCATTTGCGGAATCTGGGCTCACCATCGCTTCTTCATAGTTCGTAGGTTCGTCATGGTCTAGTAACATAACTTCCAGAACAGTATTACCGTACCACTCTGGTGCGGATCTTACTCTGGAAGACCTACGAGGTTCTGTAGTAACTTGATCTGAAGTTTCATGATCATCATCATTAGCTTCCTCACTAATTGGTGTATTTGTCACAGGAATGATTTCTGTGATGAACTACTTTCCAATAAGGGAGTAGGTACAGTTACCTTATCAAGTTCTACTTTCCTCCCACTCACTTCTTTCGAGAGAAACTCCTTCTCTAGAAAGGATCTATTATCAGCAACAAATTTGCCTTCGGATCTGTGATAGAAGGTGTACCCAACAATTTCCTTTGGGTATTCTATGAAGACGCACTTCTCTGATTTGGGTTCGAGCTTATCAAGTTAAAGCTTTTTCACATAAGCATCGCAGCCCCAAACTTTAAGAAACGACAACTTTGGTTTCTGCCAAACCACAGTTCATAAGGCGTCGTCTCAACGGATTTTGATGGTGCCCTATTTAACGTGAATGCAGCTGTCTCTAATGCATAACCCCAAAACAATATTGGTAAATCAGTAAGAGACATCATAGATTGCACCATATCCAATAAAGTGCGGTTACGACGTTCGGACACACCATAACGTTGTGGTGTTCCAGGTGGCGTGAGCTGTGAAACTATTCCACATTGTTTTAATTGAAGACCAAACTCGTAACTCAAATATTCATCTCTACGATCAGATCGCAGAAACTTTATTTTCTTGTTACGATGATTTTCAACTTCACTCTGAAATTCTTTGAACCTTTCAACTATTTCAGACTTATATTTCATCAAGTAGATATACCCATATCTGCTCAAATCATCTTGTGAAGGTCAGAAAATAATGATACTTGCCACGAGCCTTCATACTCATTGGTCTGCATACATCAGTATGTATTATTTCCAACAAGTCAGTAACTCGTTCCATTGTTCCGAAGAACGGAGTTTTAGTCATCTTGCCCAAAAGGCACGGTTCGCAAGCATCAAATGATTCATAACCAAGTGATTCCGAAAATCCATCTTTATGGAGTTTCTTCATGCGCTTTACACCGATATGACCCAAACGGCAGTGCCACAAATAAGTTGCACTATCATTATTAACTTTGCATCTTTTGGCATCAATATTATGAATATGTGTACCACTATGATCGAGATCCAATGAACCATTTTCATTGGGTGTGTAACTATATAAGGTTTTATTCATGTAAACAGAACAACAGTTATTCTCTTACTTAAATGAATAACCGTATTGCAATAAACACGATCAAATCATATTCATGCTCAACGCAAACACCAAATAACATTTATTTAGGTTCAACACTAATCCCGAAAGAATAGGGAGTGTGCGATGATGATCATATCAATCTTGAAACTACTTTCCAACACACATCATCACTTCACCCTTAACTAGTTTCTGTTTATTCTGCAACTCCCGTTTCGAGTTACTACTCTTAGCAACTGAACCAGTACCAAATACCGAGGGGTTGCTATAAACACTAGTAAAGCACACATCAAACACCTGTATATCAAATATACCCTTTTTCACTTTGCCATCCTTCTTATCCACCAAATATTTAGGGTAGTTCCGCTTCCAGTGACCATTTCCTTTGCAGTGTAAGCACTCAGTTTCAGGCTTTGGTTCAGCTTTGGGCTTCTTCGTGGGAGTGACAACTTGCTTGTCAATCTACTTGAAGTTCCCCTTTCTTTCCCTTTGCCCTTTTCTTGAAACTAGTGATCTTGTCAACCATCAACACTTGATGCTCTTTCTTGATTTCTACCTTCGTTGATTTCAACATCACGAAGAGCTCGGGAATCATCCCTTGCATACTATAGTTCATCACGAAGTTCTACTAACTTGGTGATGGTGACTAGAGAATTCTGTCAATCACTATCTTATCTGGAAGATTAACTCCCACTTGATTCAAGCGATTGAAGTACCCAGACAATCTGAGCACATGCTCACTAGTTGAGCGATTCTCCTCCATCTTTTAGCTATAGAACTTGTTGGAGACTTCATATCTCTCAACTCGGGTATTTGCTTGAAATATTAACTTCAATTCCTGGAACATCTCATATGGTCCATGACGTTCAAAACGTCTTTGAAGTCCCGATTCTAAGCCGTTAAGCATGGTGCACTAAACTATCAAGTAGTCATCATATTGAGCTAGCCAAACGTTCATAACGTCTGCATCTGCTCCTGCAATAGGTCTGTCACCTAGCGGTGCATTAAGGACATAATTCTTCTGTGCAGCAATGAGGATAAACCTCAGATCACGGATCGAATCCGCATCATTGCTACTAACATTTTTCAACTTTGCTTTCTCAAGGAACGCATTAAAATTTAACGGAACAACAGCACGAGCCATCTATCTACAATCAACATAACATGCAAGATACTATCAGGGACTAAGTTCATGATAAATTTAAGTTCAATTAATCATATTACTAAGAACTCCCACTTAGATAGACTTCCCTCTAATCCTCTAAGTGATCACGTGATCCAAATCAACTAAACCATAACCGATCATCACGTGAGATGGAGTAGTTTTCAATGGTGAACATCGTTATGTTGATCATATCTACTATATGATTCACGCTCGACCTTTCGGTCTCCGTGTTCCGAGGCCATATCTGCATATGCTAGGCTCGTCAAGTTTAACCTGAGTATTCTGCGTGTGCAAAACTGGCTTGCACCCGTTGTAGATGGACGTAGAGCTTATCACACCCGATCATCACATGGTGTCTGGGCACGACGAACTTTGGCAACGGTGCATACTCAGGGAGAACACTTCTTGATAATTTAGTGAGAGATCATCTTATAATGCTACCGTCAATCAAAGCAAGATAAGATGCATAAAAAGATAAACATCACATGCAATCAATATAAGTGATATGATATGGCCATCATCATCTTGTGCTTGTGATCTCCATCTCCGAAGCACCGTCATGATCACCATCGTCACCGGCGCGACACCTTGATCTCCATTGTAGCATCGTTGTCGTCTCGCCAATCTTATGCTTCCACGACTATCACTACCGTTTAGTATAAAGTAAAGCAATTACAGGCGATTGCATTGCATACAATAAAGCGACAATCATATGGCTCCTGCCAGTTGCCGATAACTTCGGTTACAAAACATGATCATCTCATACAATAAAATATAGCATCACGTCTTGACCATATCACATCACAACATGCCCTGCAAAAACAAGTAGACGTCCTCTACTTTGTTGTTGCAAATTTTACGTGGCTGCTACGGGCTTAGCAAGAACCGTTCTTACCTACGCATCAAAACCACAACGATAGTTCGTCAAGTTAGTGCTGTTTTAACCTTCGCAAGGACCGGGCGTAGCCACACTCGATTCAGCTAAAGTGAGAGAGACAGACACCCGCCAGCCACCTTTAAGCACGAGTGCTCGTACGGTGAAACCAGGTCTCGCGTAAGCGTATGCGTAATGTCGGTCCGGGCCGCTTCATCTCACAATACCGCCGAACCAAAGTATGACATGCTGGTAAGCAGTATGACTTGTATCGCCCACAACTCACTTGTGTTCTACTCGTGCATATAACATCAACGCATAAAACCTAGGCTCGGATGCCACTGTTGGGGAACGTAGTAATTTCAAAAATTTCCTACATACACGCAAGATCATGGTGATGGCATAGCAACGAGAGGGGAGAGTGTTGTCCATGTACCCTCGTAGACCGTAAGCGGAAGCGTTAGCACAACCGGTTGATGTAGTCGTACGTCTTCACGATCCGACCGATCCAAGTACCGAACGTACGGCACCTCCGAGTTCAGCACACGTTCAACTCGATGACGATCCCCGGGCTCCGATCCAGGCAAAGCATCGGGATGAGTTCCGTCAGCACGATGGCGTGGTGACGACGATGATGCTCTACCGGCGCAGGACTTCGCCTAAACTCCGCGACGATATGACTGAGGTGGGAATATGGTGGAGGGGGGCACCGCACACGGCTAAGGAACGATCCGTAGATCAACTTGTGTGTCCTGGGGTGCCCCCCTGCCCCCGTATATAAAGGAGTAAGGGGCGGAGGTGGCGCGGCCAGGAGGAGGTGGCGCAGGAGGAGTCCTACTCCTACGGGAGTAGGACTCCCCTCCAATCCTATTCCAACTAGGAATCCCAAAGGGGAAAGAGGAGAAGGGTGGCCGGCCACCTCTCCTAGTCCTAATAGGACTAGGGGAAGGGGGAGGCGCGCAGCCCTGGTGGGCAGCCCTTTCACCTTTCCACTAAGGCCCATGAAGGCCCATATGGTTCCCGGGGGGTTCCGGTAACCTCCGGTAACCCGGTAAAATCCGATTTCACCCGGAACACTTCGATGTCCAAACATAGACTTCCAATATATCAATATTTATGTCTCGATCATTTCGAGACTCCTCGTCATGTCCGTGATCACATCCGGGACTCCGAACAACCTTCGGTACATCAAAATGCATAAACTCATAATATAACTGTCATCGTAACCTTAAGCATGCGGACCCTATGGGTTCGAGAACAATGTAGACATGACCGAGACACGTCTCTGGTCAATAACCAATAGCGGGACCTGGATGCCCATATTGGCTCCTACATATTCTACGAAGATCTTTATCGGTCAGACCGCATAACAACATACGTTGTTCCCTTTGTCATCGGTATGTTACTTGCCCGAGATTCGATCGTCGGTATCCAATACCTAGTTCAATCTCGTTACCGGCAAGTCTCTTTACTCGTTCCGTAATACATCATCTCACAACTAACATATTAGTTGTAATGCTTGCAAGGCTTATGTGATGTGCATTACCGAGAGGGCCCAGAGATACCTCTCCGACAATCGGAGTGACAAATCCTAATCTCGAAATACGCCAACCCAACATCGACCATTGGAGACACCTGTAGTACTCCTTTATAATCACCCAGTTACGTTGTGACGTTTGGTAGTACCCAAAGTGTTCCTCCGGTAAACGGGAGTTGCATAATCTCATAGTCATAGGAACATGTATAAGTCATGAAGAAAGCAATAGCAACATACTAAACGATCGGGTGCTAAGCTAATGGAATGGGTCATGTCAATCAGATCATTCTACTAATGATGTGACCTCGTTAATCAAATAACAACTCATTGTTCATGGTTAGGAAACATAACCATCTTTGATTAACGAGCTAGTCAAGTAGAGGCATACTAGTGACACTCTGTTTGTCTATGTATTCACACATGTATTATGTTTCCGGTTAATACAATTCTAGCATGAATAATAAACATTTATCATGATTATAAGGAAATAAATAATAACTTTATTATTGCCTCTAGGGCATATTTCCTTCACTTTTGGCTCCGATGTCATGTATAAAGCTAGTCACCGCCAGTGTCTTTTGAAGTTTTTTTCCATTTGATTTCTGATGCGGCAACTCGTTGCCCTGAAATTTTGTGCGGTGCAGGCGGAACTGAAAAATGTGAAGAACATGAATTGGTGTAAGTTTATTGTCGACTTCCTGCATGATGCATTCTCAAGCAAGATGTACCAAAAGGGTTGTCGACTGCATTTAATGGTATTTTTTTACCAGTTCTTTCTGTGAACACTCTTTTTAACACACCTTTATTCATGTATGGCAACCTGATCATAACAAGATGGCAACTGCCATAATGACAATATGGCAACTGGCATAATGACAATATGGCAACTGCCATCATATTATTATGGCAACTGTCATCATACTATGATGGCAACTGCCATCATGGCAATATGGCAACTGCCATCACACTATGATGGCAACTAGCACATACAGATGGCAACTTCTTCTTTTTTTCTCTTTTTCATGCACCTCGACTTGATTATCATGGGAACATAGATTATCCTATTTTTTCCGCAAAGTACCATGATGGCAACTGATATTTCTTTTAAAAAAAATTGTTTTACATCAGCTCATGTACGTCGACTATCTTGATCTGTCCACCGTGGATTTCACTGGGACAGGAGGCCCGACGCCTACGCACAAGTTTGTTGTTTCTGCGTGGACTATCAACACTGTCAAGGATGTGCTTACCGCAAACAGGGTAACTGATACCAAATATGAAAAAAATGCAGGTTAGTTCTGGTTTGTTTCTCTACACGGCATGCTTAAAAATTTGACATGAGACAACCGTCCGTGGTTCATAAGAGATGACTACCTTTGTTAGCCATGGTTGTCTGCGTATTGTACCCATGTCTCACTCCACATGGCAACTCTTTCATCCGTGCTGAAACTTACATTCTCTCTCTTACATCCTAGATATTTTTTTGTTTTTTCCAGCTGATGGCCAAGCATGCTATAGACTACAACGTGTTTGAGGGGCCTCAAAACTTTGGAAAGTGGATGGACGTGCACTCAGCTTCATCTTGCCCTACTGAGGTAATCAAAAGATCTACATCTATGGTTTGCCTCGGATTTTTTTTTGATGTCGCGCAAGTGACTGTATATGGGTGGTTATTGATGCTTCTTGTTTCGTGCACAGGCGAGGGCACCTGTTGAGCATCTAATTAGGCAGTTTGCATCCGGAATGACTGGCTTGCTCGGGAAGTTGGTTGAGGGGTGGACGTCCCTCAGTGGCTCTGACAGCGACGCGGTTGCGAGGCAGTTCACTTCATTTGTCCCAGAACGTACACATCAGCCAACTGGTTGCCGTGGCCGGTATGACTACAACAGTTCCCAAGAGCCTACTGACACACAAGATGAACTAGATGGAGACGCTGGTCTCAGCAAGGATGACGACGATGACATGGAGAACGTGCAATAGGACACCGATGATGATGAACATGCTGAAGTTCGTGCAGGTGGTAACAAGGGCAAGGATGCACCAGATGTCCCCCCACCGAAGAAAGTCAAAGAACATACGGCTGTGAGAGGCGAGGGGGTGTTGCCATGAAAGAGGGGGAGGGCTCCAGAGGATGTTGGGCAGGGTTCTCCTGGCAGGAGGTCTAGGACCGATCCTGTAGCTACCAGGAGGAGGTTCGACTGTAATTTTAGTTTTTTGCTTTGTCTATATTCTTGGAACAGACTGATCCCTTTTTTGCACTTGTTTTTGCCAAGCGCGGCAACGAGTTTGCTGTCTGACAATTGCCACCTTTTTTTTCATCCATCTCATAAGTGCAGTGAGCCGACAGCTGGTGGACTAGCAGTTACGAAGAAACAGGCGCCAACGCCAACCCGTGTTTCTGCTCGGTTGAACAAAGGTGCCCCCATTGTGGGTGACACCCTTCCACCATGTCATCTCCTCGTACAACGATGTCCAACACTGGGGATCCTGTCGTGTTGCCAGACTTGAGGAAGCCGGTCAAGAAGTAGGTTTTCCATGCGCTTTCATTGACATAGTGCTATATTTTTTTGATTTTCCAATGCATCCGTTCAGCTTGTCACATGGTCTTCTGTCATCATCCCCACATGGCAACTGCTGTTTTTCAAATGATTTTTTCCTTCAATTTTAAGTGCATGGCAACTCCTACTGGTTTTTACATGGCAACTGGCATCTAGGCCAAATGGCAACTCTTACTGTACCTAATGGCAACTGCCATCTTTTTCGTTGGCTTGTGTGCTCATCCCATACCTAGGTTTGAAATTGCATTCATGGCAGATCAGACATTTTTATTATTCTTCAAGTTGGCTAACATGGCAACTATTGCTGGATTTGCATGGCAACTGCTAACTATGCTACATGGCAACTCATGTTCCCCTTACATGGCAACTACCAGCTTTTCCACTTATTTTTCATTTTTTTAAGAT
Organism: Triticum aestivum; assembly: GCF_018294505.1. Classification (NCBI taxonomy): domain Eukaryota; kingdom Viridiplantae; phylum Streptophyta; class Magnoliopsida; order Poales; family Poaceae; genus Triticum; species Triticum aestivum. Next base: position 190,256,750 of record NC_057801.1, read on the forward strand.
TTCTACCATGGTAAATATATTTTGTTCATTTTTAATACATTTTTCATGTGCTTTCTTTTTTTGCAGGGTGAAGAAGACTACTACGCGTGGGGCCAAGCATATTAGTAAGGACCCACTCGAACGCCTTCATTCAAAGTTGTCAACATGGGGCAACTTAGATGTTCATGAGGCGCCAGGTGACAATACTGCTGCTGCACCGTCAACTGCTCCCACTAACTCTGACGCAAGTGGCCGACCATCTCCGCCGACTGCAGATGTGCAGGCTAGAACAATAGGCATCCGTACATCGGGGAGTGACGAGTCGGTATCTACGAGGACAGCTGAAATATTGCCAACTCTTCTGGCAATGAAGGATGCTGATGTGAGCCATGCCACCCCATCAGCAAGCGTTAAAGTGGACGCTCCTGAGACCAACCTAAGCAAGGAAGATTCCCACTCATCTGACACTGATTCCAAGCGCGTGCGTGCTGGCACTCCTGTGTCCACGGCAGAAGTGGCTAAGGCGGCAGTTCACAATGATATGCCATCTACAGGTGAGAGTCTTGGCACAACAGCTCCAGCTCCTGTCGGTGCAGATACTGCTAAGGCGACTGTTTCACGTGCTGGTCTTCCACCTAGGCGTCGTAGCCCCCGCAAGCAATCAACAGACATACACAATGCACCAGCTATAGCTAGGAGCAGCAGAGACGAGTCTGGTTATGTTCCTGCGTCCACACTGTTCCCGCCACCTGCCAAAAGCAGTGTGATGGAGAAACCGGAAGACCGGAGCACAACTGATGCAGGTGTCAAGTCGGGCATGAGTGACGCAGGTGAACGTTCAGAGCAGACTGCGCCTTTACCTGCAGTGGAAATCCCCAGCTTAAATCTGCACACTTCCAGGCTCCCAGTCAATGTGGGTGTCCCATATAGCCCAAACAAGAAGATTGTCAAGAAAGCTGCGGCTGATACCGCTGACAACACGCCCCGCCCTACAAATAAGCCCGATCATTCTGTAGCGGCCAATTCAGATATGTTTGTTGATCTTTCACCCTTGAATTCTGCCCTGCAAGTTGTTTGTGGTCCGGCCAGTAGGCATGAGAGGCACCCAATGGCCTTCACCCCACCGAGCTTTAGTCTTGGCATTAGTCAAGATCAACCAGTGGTGCCAGATCCTATGCCAGTTGCCTTTGCTTTCCCGGGAGGCATGCCCACAATGATGGCGCAGCCAATGGTCGGGCAGGAAGGTTGTCAAGTTCGCAGAGCCAATAGTCCAAGGTACATTTATCATGTGCTTATCATTTTCTTGTATACATCTTTGTAGTTTGACTTCTGTCCCAATCATATTTTTTGGGGTCCTCACTTATGATGGCAACTGATATGTGATGACATGGCAACTGGATTTGATGCACCATGTTACCTACATTTTTTTTGCTGCCATGCTGCATTTTACATTGGGAACCACATGGCAACTGAAATTGATTCAACATGGGAACTGTAGTTGCTGTCACATGGCAAATACAGTGCAATACACATGGCAACTGGATTTGCTGCACCATGTCACCTGCATTTTTTGTTTCCATGCTGCATTTTTTCATTCGGCAAGCACATGGCAAGTGGAGTTAGCACAACATGGCAACTGTAGTTGCTGTGACATGGCAACTATAGTGCAACTACATGGCAACTGTAGTTGCTGTGACATGGCCATTGTAGTTGCACCACACATGGCAACTCCCCACTATTTGTACCTACATTTCACATCATGCACCCTACCTTATCACAATCCATCTGTTTTTGATTTCTAGGTATCCTAATCCACTTTTTTGATCCTTGCTGCCACCCCTGAGGAGATTTCACCGTCACTTGATGAAGCTTACCGCAGGATCGAGGAGGCAGCATTGCAGAGGAGGTCCTCACGAGGGCAGGGGCAATCAAGTTCCAACGTGCCTGTAGATACGATATCTGAGGATACCATTAGGAGTGCCACCCCTGGTTCTGTGAGGCAGCAGAGGGTAGTTCACCCACCTCCCGTGGAAGACTACGAGCCCGAATTCAGGGCCACAAAGGAACAGACCCAGCTGTACGATATTGTCAAGCGGTTTGGAAATGCGAGGGCTAGCAGCAAGCACATGAAGGAGCTGAAAGCGTAAATGACCACACCACATAATCTCTCATTTTGCTTTGCTCTTTTTTTACCATTCATCTTCTTCGTACTTTCTATACATGATCCGCTTACGTTTTAGTTCTTTCATTTTTTACTTAGTAGGCATGATTCTTTCATGTTATATCATTTTCATACAGCTCATGTTTGGACAGAACCAAGGTCATTCAATGCGAAGCGACGTACGTCGACCTGGGTGATCTTGCCGAGTCCGTGAGGCCAAACGGTAGAATGTCGATGAATGTAGTTGCATGCGGGATTGACTACATCAACAATCATACGGATGTGTGTGCCAACAAAATAATCATGCATTACAGTGTGACCTGCAAAATATGGGATGGTTACTTCCACCACAAAATCCCGAGGAAGAATTTTGCTCAACACGGTGAATTCAAGCTCACACTAAAGAAATATGTGAGTACTCCTTCCCTGTTTGCACTTTTTTTCACATGCTATGGTTTTTTGCCATCATCTGCACTCTGTTTATGTGGCAATAGCTGCCGTGCAAACTGACTTTTTGATTTTTGCATCCTGTGCAAACTTTGTGGCAACTTCATAGTAAAATACACGGCAAATTTTGTTAATACATGGATGGCAACTTTCTTTCAACTACCCCCACCATAACTAAACATTCTACGTGATTCTACTTTTTTTGTCCCTCTGCTGTTCTTCATGTGAACTCTGCTTCTCATTTCCTTCACTTTTACATGCAGGTCATGTTCCCCGTGTTCCAGCAGCTTCCACCACACGACCAACACGACAAGTGTGGTCACCACTATGCGATCTGTCTTGACATGAAGAACCAACGCTTTGAGGTGCTTGATTCAATGCGTTTGGGAGCTGATGTAGACCTTACTTCGCATGCTGAATTCTTCATCAACAACGTCAAAGAGACATGGAACCGTCACTACAAAAACTCAAAGGTCCAGATCAGACATTTCCCGGTTGAGTACGTGGAGACTACCAATCAAGGGAACACGTAATTTCCTACCCCCTTCCTTCATGTGCCATTTACATCAATCCCATCCCTCTTTTGTTGTTACATCTGAATTGAAGTTTATCACTGCTATGTCTGTCCTTTTTTGCGAGTTCACCTGACTCTTTTTCTTGTGCAGGATGGACTGTGGCTTTCACATGTTGGAATACTTTGCAAAGTGGGAAGGTAGACTTGTCCCCGCTGTCACAGCTGCAACGGTCGTTGAGCTCCGGAAAATCTACACATGGAACTGGTTGACGAATGAAGATTTCAACAAGCGGTCCGGAGCACGCGAGTTCGTGGAGGAAGCTGTCAAGAAAGTCATCAAGAAGTACAAGTGATCACATGGAGTTACACACCGGACGCATACCTTACATTCTGTTGCCGAGGAATGTAAGGTACTATCTCTTTGTTCTTGTCAAAAACTATGTTCGTGTGCTATGTTATGACTGCAACCCCGCGTAGCCTACTATGTAGTGGTGGTGTGTGAGCGACATTTGAATAGTTTCTATAATATATGTGTGGATGTGAACCTATTTAGGCGTGATAGCATATATGTTTTATGTTTATCATTATTACTATGGTTTCATCGTTTGTAGCACCAGTTTGCTGTTTCGAATGCGTCTACGATGTTTTAAAACATGGCAAATGTAGTTCATCAGACATGGTTAGTGAAAGTCATCATCGTTTTTCATTTGGCTGTTTTTGCTTCTTTCTTTTTCATCGCTAATTGCACCGGCTAGCATGGTAGGTTGATCATGTAGCCACAACCTTTCCCGCGGTTGATGCACGTTATGCTTTTTTCAACTTGTTTCCCATACATTGCACACAACACACTATGTGTCACTAAACCGTGTCGAATTATCATGGGAATATATGCGATGCAGAGTAATTACAAATACCATGGCATATTTTCAGTACAGCTAACATGGCAGATTCAGTACAAACAACACGACAGATCCAGCATAATTAACATGGCAGATCCAGTACAATTAACATGGCAGATCTAGTACAACTAACATGGCAGATCCAGTACAACTAACATGACATATTTAGTATAAAATAGCATGGCATATTTAGTATAAAATAGCATGGCAGATTAACTACACATAACATGGCAGATTAAGTACCCATAACATGGCAACTGCATTTATCCATTCAATGTATTCTCCTTCAACTTCTGATGCCCCTCAAGAGTCATTCTCCCAATTTAAAAAAAATTACAACATCTAGGGTACAAAATAAAATGTCCACAAGGACCATGTGATAGCGCCCCAATTTTTGCTTATGGATTGCCCATCCCTTTCTTCGTTTTCTTGTGTTTTGCTTGAATCTCCAATCCCGATTTGTACCTTATCTCTCTTGGACGACCCTTTGTGATGGAACGGGGTGGGTTCCTGACCAGGGTTTGTGTGCTTGCTGTTCCAGATCCTATCTCCGAGTTTTCAGATGATGGCCCCGTGGATGAAGGCACACTTGATGTGCGGGGGAACCGGTGTAAGGCTTCCTCAGCTTTCCTCTTCTTGATCTCATCAAGCTCTCTTTTTAGGGCCTTCATGTGTTTTTCTGCGACTCTCACTGTCTCATCACTCTTGCACGCTTCATCAATTAGCTCAGCATAGTTCTTTGTCAGCACAATGTGCCTCACGGCTTCCATAGTTGCCTCAGGTCTCTCATCATGCACATCCAGAACTGTGTTTGTTGTCTGCGACGCAAACGCGTCGTCAGCGTCCTAAGTCCATCGCCGCCTTATGAAATGGCAGGGCATCCGTGTCACAGCGTTCATGTCCATTACTTTTAGTATGTGACAGCACACAATGCCGTCCTGTTCAAATTTGCAGCATTGGCAGTAGTATTCGCCTTCCCCTATTGAGGCTTTGACGAAGTAGTTCCTTCCTTTGTTCGGGTCTTCAGGTTATGAATCTGACATGCCCAAAATAGAACACACCTTGAACGTATGTTCGTCCACCTGGAAAGCCGTGAACATGCTGGCATGCTTTATTTCTTCCTGGAATCTGCAAGTTTTGTGTGTTCTCTGTTAAACTATCGTGCGCTCTTTTTTTTGTAGCACCTTATGTTGTCATGGAAATAGAAATACATTTTGTTTGAACATGGCAAACATAGTACATTGAACATGGCAAATATAGTACCTTGAACATGGCAACTGAAGTACACCAGACATGGCAACTGTAGTACACTAGACATGGCAACTGCAGTAAACTAGACAAGGCAACTGTAGTACATTTTCAACTGGACATCGTCATTTCCACACCAACCTTCCCCAATGGAAGCACATTGCATAAAATATGGCAACTACATTTTTATTAAACATGACATCTGCAGTTGAGTAAACATGGCAATTGCATTTTCAACAAACATGGCAGTTGCATTTTAGTAAACATGGCAATTGCATTTCAGCATATGTGTCGACAATATAACATTTATCAGTTGACATTGGCATTTGCATACCAATATGCCCCAATGGAATTACAGTGCATTAAACATGGCAACTGCACTTCATTGAACATGGAAAATGCATCCGAGCAAGCATGGCAAACAGAATTTTCATTGAATATGGCAACTGCAGCTGAGTAAGCATGGCAAACAGTATTTCATTAAACATGGCAACTGCATTGCACTCTATATGGCACCTATTGCCTTAGTGCTTTTGCGCAAATAAGACCGTAACGCAACTGACTTACTTGTTAAAAATCTTGTTGGTGTATATCTTGCTCATTTGCCTCTTCATCGGTAAATACGCTAGCAATTTTGGCTGCTTTAGCGTGGTGGTTGCTTCTTGCTGTAGCTCAGATCCCAGAATTTTTTGTTGCAAAGCTGTGTACTGCTTGCCAAACTGTAGCAATGAGTTGCCAGGGCTCACGTACCGCTTCAAAACAGCATTGAACCCCTCGCTGCGCTGCGTAGTCTGCAGAAAGTGGAAGAAGCACTGCATGAAGTAGGTTGGCACCAAGTACATTCGCTTCTCCCACAGGCTAGCAAGCGTCTCGTTGTCTTGGACTTGATATGTTTCAATCATCGCCATATAGCTCCTTTCAAACTCCTCCACCGTCAAGCTGTGGTCCACGCACAGCTCGAATGCCTTGTGGAGCTCTGGACGGTCAGCAAAGAACGGTCCTAGCGTCTCTTCAGCCTTCTTTATAATGTGCCACCTGCAGTGCCTATGCACTGCCAACGGAAAGACCTCCTCTATGCGTGCATGCATGCTGAAATCCTGGTCTGTTATTATGTTCATCGGAGCAAGTCCATCCATGCACTCCAAGAAGGTCTTGAACAGCCAAACGTACCCATCCGTGTCTTCGTTCCGAACGAGCCCGCAGCCGAACTGCAACGACTGATTGTGGTTATTTATTCCTATGAACGGAGCGCATGGCATCTTGTACATATTAGTCAGATACGTCGCGTCGAATGAAATGCAATCTCGAAAATGTTTGTAGGCTCTCCTTGCAGCACCATCCACCCAATACATGTTCCTAACACGGTCTTCATCGTCCAACCTTATCCTTTAGAAGAAATCTGGATCTTCCTTCGCTTTCTCATCGAAGTAGGCCATTGTGGCCTCTATGTCAGCCAACTTGCTCTCTCTATGGTACTTTGCCTGTAGGTTTGTGACGTCAGCTGGTATGTAGGGCATGCTACTCAGTTTCCCCTTTTTGTTGTGGATGAGTGATAGTATCTGGACCATTCTTGATGGACCGACGTTACAATCATGTAGCAGCTTTACGAATTGCCTTTCGACGGGGGTGAATCCTCTGTGGGCGGTCAGAAATTTTACCAGGTCGAACTTCTTTATGAGTTTGTGGTTGTGCTCGTCAAAATATTCAGTGACCACATACTATGTTCCATCTACGTTTAGCTTACACCGGACAGGGCATCCCGTCTTGAGAATGATCCCTCTCTTTCGTTCCAGAATGACAGGCGCAACACCTTTCCCCTTCTTGTTCCTTCGTGCCTTGTGGCACCTCATCTCACCTCTGCTGTAATCGTTAGTTTTCTTAATTTTCGTATGGTATTCGATGTTGACGGCAAACCCATGGAACTTTGCATATGTCTGGTAGAATTCCTTTGCTTCTGCAAACGATTCAAATCTCTGCCCAACGTACGGTGGAAGGTACCATGATCTATGGTTGCCCATCATCTTCATCCCCTTGTGCCTCGTCGTCAGTTTCATCATTCACTTCAGTATCAGCGGCAGTTTCATCTACTTGAGTGTTGCCAGTGCTTGTGTTCAAAGGGGTGCCTGTCGGAATTGCTGGAATGATTGCCATTTCCGACTCTGACTCGACATTGTTTGCGGCATGATTGTCTGCTGGCTGGGGGAACGCGTTTTCCGTGCGCTTAGAGCTCCCCGCAATAGATGTCCCCGCGCTGCTGTTCACTGTAGTTGTAGGCCCTGTAATGGAAAAAACAGGTACGAGAGTAAGATATTTGTTTGAATAACATGTTTATCGTAATGGATCACATCAACGTTGAGTAATTTGGCATTACATCATTCGAACAACAAGCTGTGAGTCTGCGCGTGGACATGTGTGGCAAATGTAGTTGTCTAGTCATGGCAACTATAGTCCAACAAACATGTAAACTATTGTTTGCCAATGCACGACAACCAGCTCCTTTTTTAGTATGAAAACTTTGGTTCTATATGCATGGCAGCTGCAGTCCTGCATACATGGCAAATACTGCTACCAACACATGGCAACCACTGTATTCTAGCATCAAAACTATTGCATTCTAAGCCTGATCTCACTAGGAAAATGCGATCAACCATTAGTGCTGCACACATGCTTTTAGCAGTTGGCAAATTTTCGAAGACAATACATGACTCTTTACACGCAACCACTTGTTAGCATTTTATGCCTGGTTTTGTCCACCATCACTGCTACAAATCTTCTTTTTAGTCACATGCTTTTTTGCCACAAAAACAAATGTAGTGTTGTTTTATGGTTCAATTTTTTCCTTACCTTGTTGTGCTGCATGTGCCCATCTTGTGTGGTCTGTGACACCAAATTGACGTGCTCTATCTGCAATCTGTGAAGCTTGCCACGAGATGTTTGCCGGTTACCACCACCGTAATAACCTGTAAGCATCGTAGTAGTTGGTCAATACATGGCAAATGCAGTTTGTGCTAGCATGGCAACTGCAATTGCCCCTGGTATGGCAACTGCAGTTGTCCTGGCATGGCAACTGTAGTTGCCCTCGTATGGCAACTGCAGTTGCCCTGGCATGGCAACTGCAGTTATTCCTCCATGGCAACTACAGTTGTTCCTCCATGGCAACTTCAGTTGTCCAGGGATGGCAACAACAGTTGTCGAGGGATGACAACTGCAGTTATTTATCCATGGAAATTGCAAATGTCCAGTCATGGCAACTGCGGTTGTCAACTATGCTCCTTCTGCTTATTCATCGTCCGCAACTTCACTTTTTTATGGACTCACCTGTGTATGACGTCGATGGCAGGTACATGGGTGCTGCCTGATGCCACGTGCTGCATGAAGGCTCTACATTTTCACCCGTCATAACTCGTGAGTCTTTTTGCCAACTTTTGCATGTTTATTTTTCATGTCCAGACCAGTATTTGATCTTGTTCATATGCGTTACCTTGATTAGCCATATTAGCTAGTTGAAGTTGGCTGCCCGTACATTTGTCAGTGTTAGCGCCCTGTGACTGAACTTGCCATGGGCCCCCCTGAGTGTGTTTTGGTCATAAGAACCTGTGAAAAAATGACAGTGTACGACATAAGTAGAATGTCATCTTCATCGTTGCGAATATGGCAATTGTTCTCTTCTTTTGTTATCACGCATCATACCAATGCATGCATACTATTCTAGTAGTGGCAGCAACGACCCTGCAGAAATGAGTTGACTATACTCTGATGCATCCCAAGGGGGCATTTCTGGCCTTTGAGAACCCCAAGTATCAACGCCATCTTCGTGATTCATTCTTTCCGCGTCTCGCTTCTTCCAATGTGTTCTCAATCATTGCATGAAAACAAGAACGCATCAACAATCCACAAGAATTGTATTCTTCCGCTGCTTGCACATAGAAGATAACACGTCAGTGTTATCACATTTTCATGCGTAGGCAACCAACACATCGCGGCAAGTAGGACATGCACATGTGAAAGTACATGTTGTCCCCATGTGTTGTTTTGGTAATTAATGACAATCCTTATGGACTACTGTTTGCATTAAGATATACATTTGAAGGTTAGTCCCATTGGAATATGATTGAAGAATAATGGAAGACAACTCCTTTGAAGCAACAATTACACTAAGATGATCAAAATGAAGTTCATTGGAGTATCTTAAGGGTTTCCATGCTTAGAGCTATGGTTTGAGCCATAACGGATCAAGATCTTAAAAGGATGATTTGAATGATGAACGCTAGGAGTGGCTCAAAGATATGATCATAATGGACTCATGTGTTGAGTCATGAGTGATCAAGTATTCAAGCAAGCTATTCAAGTGAAGAATTCAATATACCCTTCAAGACGTCAAGATTAAAGATGGAGTAGAGATATAGGTTGACCAAGATGAAGCTCAAATATCGAACTCTAAATGGTCAACACACGAGCGCAAATGATGCAGCACATAGGATCTTGTGGTATGATAAGAAATTATCAATTGCACTCTGTGTACTAACCCATACTATGTGTTGTCTATGTTTTTGAGGGTTAGGTGATTCTCATGGGCTCGCATCGAGAAAGAGATTTCAAGTGTCTATGAGAGGATGACATCAAGTGTTGGTGATCATGGTTAACAACGGCAAGTCCAAGATAACCATCCCAAAGGATTACATGCTTGAAGCTTGTGGATGATCACATGATGGACAAGTGAAGATGAATACAAAGCAAAGCTTCCCCACATTGTGTATGGGGGAGAGACTTGAAGACTTCATCTATGTCTTGCCTTCATCTTGAGCCAAGAAAAAACATCAACATCAAGCTCAAGTGAATGGCTCGTGTCAAAGGTATTAGTTCCTTTGACGTTAGTGTTGTGGAGTGATGACCACCAAAGAAACATATACACTCAAGAATGGATTCTTGATAGCTATGTAGTGTAGCTATTTTTATGATTCTTGAGTTATAGGGATCCCGCACTATTAAGAGGGTACCAAAGGGGTTTGTAATGGATTTTCTCAAGTCAACATCTTCTATACACAATTCCACTCACATCCTATATACCAAAGAAAAGCCAAAGCCAAATAGTTTCCCAAAATATATGATCTAACCTTTGCATAATATGAACCCTCCATTTTGGTTTATTTTGGGTGGTTCTCTATCTGAGGACTTGGAGCTTTTCCATATCTTCAAAACGAGCCCAAGATCATCAAAATCGGAGTCCGGATGTGAAAGTTATGCATGTTTTACTTTTGGGGTTCTTGCTGTTATTTTGGCCGGACATCCGGTTACGTCCGGTAATCTGGTGCGCCAATCCAGAATCAAACGGACGGAAATCTGGTAAGTACCGGACGTCCGGTCTCTGGACGTCCGAAAAATTTCGGACGTCCGTCAAACCTGTTTTGCAAATATCCGGATACATTCGTCTGATGGCGTGCTACAGCCGTCGGACGTCCGGTGCCTGTTTTGCCACCGGACGTCCGGTAATCCACCGGACGTCCGACACTTTCCTGAGCAAAATTCTGCCCCAACGGCCTTTTGGGGCCACACTATAAATACCCCTTCACTACTTCGTGGAGGGGTTGAGCAACACAACTATCTTGACCCACACTTGAAGAAAAGCTCCCTCTCCATTCTCCTACCTCAAATCTTAGATCCCGGAGGGATTTGTGAGAGTTCTTGAGAGAGATTCCACTCAAGTGAAGATCCACTCCCTCTCCTTCTCTTGACCAAAGGAATTCGTGATTTGAGCAAGTCTTGAGCATTCCCCCCTTGATCTTGTTACTCTTGGAGGTTGGAGACTCCTAGGCGGTAGGAGTGCTCCAGTGAGGAATCAACTTGTGATTTGTCCACCGGAAAGTTGGTGAAGGTTTGGAGGCCACCTCAAGGTCTACCACTAGTGGTTGGGAATTGTCTTCGTGGTGATATCTCAAGGAGAATAGGGTGAGCCTTCGTGGCGTTGGTGTGCCTTCGTGGTAACATCCACCTCTCTAACGGTGACTAGCTTCCCTCCAAGGAAGTGAACATCGGGATACATCATCGTCTCCGTGACTTCGGTTATCCCTAACCCTAACTCTTTACTTGTGGTTTACCTTGGTCACTTGACTGCGCATTCACTATTCTTGTTGTCCTCATTATATTGTGTTGGTTACCATATCGTAGAGATTATTTAGGCCAACACTTTATAGTCCGCAATTCATACTTCCTACTATTGTTCTATCTTGTATTTAGTGCGAATTGCTAGCTTGTGACATATCTTGTGTAAGCTTGTAGTGCTTACTTGAGTTTGCTTGTATCATTCAATTCCATATATTGTGATAAAATTTGTGCAAGCTTGTATTGCCTACTTGTGAGTGAGTGTATTATTGATTTCCATCTCTCGTGATGTACATTGAGTAAGTTTGTGTAACTTACTTGTGCTTACTCATATCCTCGTTGTTCTCATATTGTTTATGCTAAGTTGTTGGTGCACTTAGTGAGCCTAGTATATTTTGGATTTGTGCTTGAAAAGTATCCACTTAGTTTATTTCCGCATTAGGATATAGCCAAATCCGTAAAAGATTTTAAAACGCCTATTCACCCCCTCTAGGCGACATCATGGTCCTTTCAATTAGTATCAGAGCTAGGTCTCTCCTTATTAGGCTTAACCACCTAGAGAGTAACGATGTCAACTAGTGAACTAGTGCACGATGACACATTTTGTTTTAATGGCACAAATTACATTATGTGGAGATTACGCATGCTTTGTCACTTTCGGGCCATGGGTCCAAATGCTTTGCGGAATGTGGTTGTAGGGAATTCAAATCTAAAGGATGGACAATCTCCGTCACTTGGTGATATGCATCTTGATAGTGAAGCTTTAAGTATCATTCACCAAGCTATAACCTTCGAGGTGTTCAAGTCAATTTCGTCTTATTCGTTGGCTCATGATGCTTGGACCAAAATTGAAGATATATATGGTGGGTCCAATCTTCATGAAGACAATACTCTTTTTGGGGAGTTAAGGGAGGAGTTCTCCACATTTTTAAATCATGAAGAGCTCTCTATTGCTTCCACCTCTGATTACTTGCATACCTCAACATTTTTCACTTCACCAACATGTGGCATACCACAAGGTAATGACATGGCGAGTGAAGAAATATCTTGTAATGATGGCGTTAAGCTCATTTGTGATGATATGCTTGATCTCCCATGTTGCCATGATAGAAATGTTTTGGTTTCCTCTAGTTGTTCTATGACTAACCATGTAGAGGAAATCAATAAAGATGAGGCATGGTTGATTGATGAAGAATCCTCCTCTCTAAGAGAATCATCATCAACTCCTTGTGTTCACATGTGCCTCATGGCAAGAGGTAATGACGAGGTATCATCTTCTCTTAGTGATAATGATGATAGTTGTAATGAGGAAGATGATGAAGTCTTGACTCAAAATCTCTATGAGATTGGGAAAACTCTTCGTAGAGCTAAAAATAACACTTATAAAAGGCTCCAAGATGTTCTTGCTTGCTTTCAAAAACGTAACAACTTATTTCTTTACGAGCAAGCAAAAAGTGAACAACTTGAACATGAACTTGCTATGGCTCATCAATGTCTTAGTGACTTGAGGTCCTTAAAAGAAGAGATTGAAGTTACTCATTGTAAACTTAAAAAGGATTTTGAGCACCTTGACCTTGACTACAAGAATTCCAAACGAGAGCTCACCAAACTCTCTAAGTCTCATGAGGAACTTCAAGCTACTCATGCAGAGTCTCCAGCTTCTACATGCTCCTCTCATATTGATAATGATGCTTGTGCTACTAACTCTATCTTGTGTGAAGCATCGATATTAAAAGAAAATGTTGAGCTAAGGACTCAACTTGATTTGCTAACTAGCAATTATGGGAAATTGGGAGAAAGTCATAAAAAGCTCTCAGGCACTCATGAGGATCTTCTAATCCCTCATGATGTGTTAAAGTTAGATCATGAGGCTATGGTCACCAAGGTAAAGACATGTGAGTCTCATGTGGATATTAGCACATGTTCTACTCGAAATGCCTTATTGTCATGTGCTAGTCCTTGCAATTCCTCTCTACATGATATTGGTACATCTTGTAATGAATTGCTCACCATGCCTTGTTGCTCTAACAATGAAGCTTCTACTTCCTCTAGTTCTTTTGTTAATACTAACCTTGTAGAGGAAAATAAAGAGCTCAAGGCCCAAGTCACTAGTTTGAAGAAAGACTTGGAAAAATGTTGTGATAATATCTTGAGTGTGAAAAAGGACCCTCAAGACAAAATAGGACTTGATTTCATCTCCAACAAGAAGAAGTCCAAGAACAAGAAGAAGGGACAAGATCAAGTCAAGAATTCGGCCAACATTGCTTGCTTCAAGTGCAAGAATGTTGGACACCATGTGAGATCTTGTCCATTAAAGAAGAAGGCTTCAAATGTGAAGCATCAAGGGAAGTGGCCTCAAGTTCAATATCAAGATAATGAAAGGCCTCTTCCCATGCCTAACCAAGATAATGCTCTCCAAGTTGAAAAGGTAAAGAAGAAGAGAAAGGGAGCACATGTTGCTATATTTGCCGTAAGAAGGGACACATAGCTTCATCTTGTCCCAACGGTAACATCTCTAAGCCTCCTATAGTCAATAATCATTATTTGCTAAGGAAGGATATTGTTGGCAATGTGTTTGCCAAGTTTGTGGGTTCCCAAAGAAGTTTGAAAGTGGACAAGACCATTTGGGTTGCCAAGCCTTTTGTTACTAACTTCTTAGGACCCAACTTGGTTAGGGACCATCAAGCTCAAACTTGATCAATAGGTGTGTGGAGGGCATTGGAGACTTGGCTACTTCATGAAGAAAAACTATTTTCACCATATTTATGGTTAATGCCAATTCAAGTGGATTATCATCATATCTATCAATCCAATGCTCCTCTTTGCGGTAACTTGTACTTGCATTGTTTACATTCAAAGTTACTATGTCCCTTGCATGTTTAGGTTTTGTACCTAGCATGTGCTTTTATAGTTGTGCTTCCTAGTATGCTTGATTTGTGTTATCTAGCATGTGTAGGTCGCAATGCACTTCATATATTTGTGCGTGTGTGGTTTCAAGCCTTTATTGCTTCATTAGTTGAATCTTCCTTGGCTGGACCATCATGTTATGGGGGAGTGCTATGTTTTATGGATATCACAAACCTTAAATGTGTATGTATGTGGGATACCACCTAGTATTGTTAGTACAATATTATCTAGTTACTATGTGGTATGTAAAGCTCATTTGAAACTCAAATTATCATCCATTAATTATCCTTAGTTGGGTTTCATTTGCTTCTTGTGGATAATACATGGATCATCACATTATGGGGGAGTGACATGCTTTGTGCATATCACAATCCTTGTTAATATGAACAATTGAGGGATGCCACTTAGAATTTATATTTGAGATTATCTTATATCTCCGTGGCATGCAATGTCTTGTTTACGTACGACATTCTTGTGCGGTTTTGCCCATGGTTATCTTTAAAATCATATTTGGAAAATCATTTGATTAAAGCTATTCCAATTATTGCTTTACATGATGATCATGTACTTATTTGGTTTCTACACCGAATGATAACCCGAAATACCATTTTGTTCGAATTCATCTTATTGCTCTATATGAGAGTTTGTTATCTCATTGTTTATAGTGTCCTATATCTACTTGAGTGAGATATTCCTATGAGTATGTGTGCAATGCATATCTTATATGCTCATTGTTTTTTCCTTGGTTCATATGTTGAACTTTGTGTGCTATCATATGTTGATTTGTCACTTTGATTCATTTTGGACAACATGAATGACTAGTGATGTTATTGGAAGTATTAACGGTTATGTGGTCATTTGTCCAATTTGTATCTCCCTGGATTTTGGTAGGCTTGTGCATGCATATTTACTATGTGTAAATTCACATGCCTTGTTTGCCTTATTTTCTCCAATATATATATGGTAAATCCATCAAATTCTTAATAGCTATGATGTGCATGAAATTCAAATTCATATCAATAGGCACATATTTAAGTGGTTTTACCCTATGTGTTGTAGTTATGCTAACTACTTCGGACCCAATAAGTTTGGGGACCATATTGTACTTAAAATGTTTTAGGTACATTTGAGAAGCATTGGGTGCTTGGCTTATTCATGAAGGTAGTGGCACTATGAGGAAATTAGAGCCAAGCTTGGACATTTTATTGATCTACGACTTCATACCAATGCTATCTCGGTAACAAGTATTTACTTCATGCATATATATATAGAAAATGGGGTCAACCTTGTGTAGGTTGCATCATGGCATGAATTTCTTGACTCGTTCCTGTGATACTTGTTTCCTTTCTCAAAGCATCCCAACAATGATCTCTTGTTGCTAGTTGTGATGTCTTTGATGGTTGTGTGTTTGGAGTTCATTAATATACAATAAGATTATATTAAGCCATGTGCTATGCTTTCAAGCAAAGATCTCATTGGTATATTTTATGACTCCCGTTTGGATATCTTATTCCTTCCTTTTGTAACTATTTTATGTGTACATCCTTCTTTGTGGATATCATCTACCTAGTATCTTATACACATGAGAGGAGTTACATCTCTAGTTGATATCCCTATTCTTTCATGTCCACCATTTCATTCACTTTTTATATCTTTTTGGTGGCTCCATGGAAGCATTTGTTGAATGAGTGCATGTCTTACCTCTTTGCATCTTAGTGCACTCATGTTTGGTGTAGATTGTTGTCCTCATGCTTGTCTTGACAAGCCTATTATTTCCTATCTTCATCATGGGTTGTCACAAACTTTGATTTTTAGTTTGCTATTAGTGAGGTTGTGAACCCATTTGCTTGATGTGTGTATGACCTTCTTAACTTCATGTGTGTGGGAAGGACATGTCTTGCACCTTGTATCTCATTTACTCAAGGCCATGTTGATGCTTAATTCTCATCCTTATACTAGTCTTCTCAAGTGCTTTGACGTGACTCACACACATCATTTTGGTTGTGCCTATTCTTAGGTTGCCTCATTTACATGTTGCTCAACCATATGTTTGTTGCAAATGCTAGGCTTCTTTTCTTATCTATGCCTGCTTGAAATTGTTTTGTGTTCCTATTGATTTTGGGGGAGTGATGATCCTATTTTGTGCACTTGTATCCAAATACAAAAATTCTAAATAGTGCACAAATCATGGGGAGCTTCTCTATTTTCCTTAGAACACTCATTTGCCCAAATCATAATATTCTTTTATCCTTTTGGCTCATCGGATCATTTGATTGCTTGCTTCACTTTGTGTTATGCAAATGAGATCAATTTGTGCCATGTGCTTTGTGCCATGTGCCTTGCTATTATCACTAGGTTTCAGTTGTATAATAATGGATTCACTTCTGTATATCATGTTCTTATCAATTGCATCTATTTTGTGTTTGCAAAGTTTCTTTGCGGATACATATCATGATTATGATTGGCCACTCAGAAATTTTTATACATGTGAAAGTTCATATCTTTCCTTGATATCATTTATTCCTTACCGGCCACTTTGTTTGTTTCCTCTTATTCTTATGCTGGCTTCGGTAAGAGGTTGTGACGTGAGTGCTTGTACGTTTGGCATATAATCTCGCGCACTCATGTGTTTTGACTGTTTTCCTCACATGTCTTATGCTTGTTTTCATATCTTCATATCTAGTTGCATTCTATAGATTCTGAGCTCCTCAAATTGTTCATTATTGAATATGTGCATTTGCGTTCACTCACATCTTGTGATATGCACACATCAAGGAGGAACTCATACTATATTGGTCTTCTAGAAGTTTTGTCTTCCATTTTGGCATTTGTTGCCAATGGGAGAGAAGTTTAGAGGGTTTAGAATAAATATCTTTTGAAGTTCTTGTTGTCATTCATGCTATTCACCCTAGTTATATATGCTTGTTGCATGAATGAATATATAGAGAAATCTCCAACTAGTTTATATCAACCAATATATGCAATGAAATTCAAAGTTCATTCACACATGCATATATTGTGGGGGAGCTTACTCTATATATTGTGGTCTTACTAACATCAAATGCTTGTGTAGTGTTCTGATGTTAGTACAACCAATTTTAATATCATCAAGTTTCTTTGTGGATAATTGATGCTACCAAAATTGCGTGCTTGTTTAAAAATTCATTATATGAACCCTCTTGTTGAGATTGTCATCAATTACCAAAATGGGGGAGATTGAAAGTACATGTTGTCCCCATGTGTGGTTTTGGTAATTAATGACAATCCTTATGGACTAATGTTTGCATTAAGATATACATTTGAAGGTTAGTCCCATTGGAATATGATTGAAGAATAATGGAAGACAACTCCTTTGAAGCAACAATTACATTGAGATGATCAAAATGAAGTTCATTGGAGTATCTTAAGGGTTGCCGTGCTTAGAGCTATGGTTTGAGCCATAATGGATCAAGATCTTAAAAGGATGATTTGAATGATGAACTCTAGGAGTGGCTCAAAGATATGATCATAATGGACTCATGTGTTGAGTCATGAGTGATCAAGTATTCAAGCAAGCTATTCAAGTGAAGAATTCAATATACCCTTCAAGACATCAAGATTAAAGATGGAGTAGAGATATAGGTTGACCAAGATGAATCTCAAAGATCGAACTCTAAATGTTCAACACACGAGCGCAAATGATGCACCACATAGGATCTTGTGGTATGATAAGAAATTATCAATTGCACTCTGTGTACTAACCCATACTATGTGTTGTCTATGTTTTTGAGGGTTAGGTGATTCTCATGGGCTCGCATCGAGAAAGAGATTTCAAGTGTCTATGAGAGGATGACATCAAGTGTTGGTGATCATGGTTGACAAGGGCAAGTTCAAGATAACCATCCCAAAGGATTACATGCTTGAAGCTTGTGGATGATCACATGATGGACAAGTGAAGATGAATACAAAGCAAAGCTTCCCCACATTGTGTATGGGGGAGAGACTTGAAGACTTCACCAATGTCTTGCCTTCATCTTGAGCCAAGAAGAAACATCAACATCAAGCTCAAGTGAACGGCTCGTGTCAAAGGTATTAGTTCCTTTGACGTTAGTGTTGTGGAGTGATGACCACCAAAGAAACATATACACTCAAGAATGGATTCTTGATAGCTATGTAGTGTAGCTATTTTTATGATTCTTGAGTTATAGGGATCCCGCACTATTAAGAGGGGATCAAAGGGGTTTGTGATGGATTTGCTCAAGTCAACATCTTCTATACACAATTCCACTCATATCCTATATACCAAAGAAAAGCCAAAGCCAAATAGTTTCCCAAAATATATGATCTAACCTTTGCATAATATGAACCCTCCATTTTGGTTTATTTTGGGTAGTTCTCCATCTGAGGACCTGGAGCTTTTCCATAGCTTCAAAACGAGCCCAAGATCATCAAAATCGGAGTCCGGATGTGAAAGTTATGCATGTTTTACTTTTGGGGTTCCTGCTGTTATTTTGGCCGGACGTTCGGTAACGTCCGGAAATCCGGTGCGCCAATCCAAAATCAAACGGACGGATATCCGGTAAGTACTGGACGTCCGGTCTCCGGACGTCCGGAAAATGTTAGACGTCCGTCAAACCTGTTTTGCAAATATCCTGATACATTCGTCTGATGGCGTGCTACAGCCGTCGGACGTCCGGTGTTCCACCGGACGTCCGGTGCCTGTTTTGCCACCGGATATCCGCTAATCCACCAGACGTCCGACACTTTCCTGAGCAAAATTCTGCCCCAACGGCCTTTTGGGGCCACACTATAAATACCCCTTCACTACTTCCTGGAGGGGTTGAGCAACACAACTATCTTGACCCACACTTGAAGAAAAGCTCCCTCTCCTTTCTCCTACCTCAAATCTTAGATCCCGGAGAGATTTGTGAGAGTTCTTGAGAGAGATTCTACTCAAGTGAAGATCCACTCCCTCTCCTTCTCTTGACCAAAGGAATTCGTGATTTGAGCAAGTTACTCTTGGAGGTTGGAGACTCCTAGGCGGTAGGAGTGCTCCGGTGAGGAATCAACTTGTGATTTGTCCCCCGGAAAGTTTGTGAAGGTTTGGAGGCCACCTCAAGGTCTACCACTAGTGGTTGGGAATTGCCTTCATGGTGATATCTCAAGGAGAATAGGGTGAGCCTTCGTGGCGTTGGTGTGCCTTCATGGTAACATCCACCTCTCTAACGGTGACTAGCTTCCCTCCAAGGAAGTGAACATCGGGATACATCATCGTCTCCGTGACTTCGGTTATCCCTAACCCTAACTCTTTACTTGTGGTTTACCTTGGTCACTTGACCGCGCATTCACTATTCTTGTTGTCCTCATTATATTGTGTTGGTTACCATATCGTAGAGATTATTTAGGCCAACACTTTATAGTCCGCAATTCATACTTCCTACTATTGTTCTATCTTGTATTTAGTGCGAATTGCTAGCTTGTGACATATCTTGTGTAAGCTTGTAGTGCTTACTTGAGTTTGCTTGTATCATTCAATTCCATATATTGTGATAAAATTTGTGCAAGCTTGTATTGCCTACTTGTGAGTGAGTGCATTATTGATTTTCATCTCTCGTGATGTACATTGAGTAAGTTTGTGTAACTTACTTGTGCTTACTCATATTCTCGTTGTTCTCATCTTGTTTATGCTAAGTTGTTGGTGCACTTAGTGAGCCTAGTATATTTTGGATTTTTTCTTGAAAAGTATCCGCTTAGTTTATTTCCGCATTAGGATATAGCCAAATCCGTAAAAGATTTTAAAACGCCTATTCACCCCCCCCCTCTCGGCGACATCGTGGTCCTTTCAACATGGGCACTCTTTTTCCTAAAATTTTGTGTGCTAGCTATCCGTTCGATTAGATGGCAACAACCACTACAATAGGGATGGCAGTTACTAACAACGAAAGGTGGCAACTGTCGTTATACACAAGTGGCAATTAATTTTTCCCACCCCCTTTATTCCAAATTTGTCATTCCTCTCCTTTTTTTAGGGATTCCTACTCATCCATTTCATACCCAACTACTTGTGTCAATCAAACTAGGAACTTAAGTTAATCTCAAACGTAGTACATGGCAGATCTGGTGTATTCTGCTTGGCAATAGTGAAGATACAGCGAACGACGTAGTGTTTTACCCCTATAGCATGGATCCAGTCGCCACCTTCATCTGTAAATTTGCAATTTTTTGCCCAAAAGAAGGATGAGAAGCAGTATGAGATCGGGAGATTTCACCTGCTTTTAGCTGATCGTCTTTGGAGGGCGGGGTTGGAGTGGGGGGGGGCTGGGGGTGGGGGAGGGTTGGGGTGTGGTTTGTGGTGGGAGTGCCCTACGGATCTGCTCTGGTTGCCATGGCAACTAGAGAAGGCCGACGACGGAGGTAGGGGTTCGAGAGGTGGGGGATGATGTCGGCAGTCGAGAGTGGGGATCGATCGGAGGCCGGGAACGGCTGGGTCGTGCGGGCAGCGGGGTCTTCTGGCCCGGACGGGGTCGTGCGGGCGGGGTTGCCACACATCGAACGTGCGGGCTGTGCAATTGCGCGCCCGGACACGATCGTGCGGGCAGGTTCCTGTCCATGCCACACGAGGCATGCGGGCAGGTTCATATCCATGCCACACGTGTGGTAGTTATCGGGACCCTAAAAGTTTTGTTAGTTTAATTTATGGTCAAATTTTAGCACAGATTAAAATGGGGACCGATAAAACAGGACGAGGACGGAGGTACTATATACAAATGACAATCCTTTTGAAACTATCACCACTATAAGGCGTCATTACAAACATGGCCAAATTACCATTAAGTTGTTATTACTTATGTACATGACTTAACCTTTCGACGTCACACCATGAAAAAAATGAAAAAAATGAACGCTGGTAATGTCAGGTCATGAAAAATGCAAGGTATTTCAAAAATAATTTTGTTTTTGCTTAAGCACATGTGCCAACTTATAGGGGGCGGATGTTTAATTGACTTTCCCTGCTATAGGTGGTACAAGCACTCGTGCTTCAAAAACTGATTTATTTACTAAACATGTTTCTAAGCATCTTGCATCGTATGCAATCTTAGAAAAAAATAGGAAGAAGGGTAGAAGAAATATTAGCAAAAAGAAGATGAGAACAAGGAAAAGGAAGGGGCGGGAACAAGCCTTGTCCCATGACGAGAATGTCTCGTGGTATGGCGGATGAGAGCATCTACAGATGCGGACAGCAAATTCGGGTCCTCAAACGTTCGTGCGCGTTCGCGGGCAGTAATCGGCCACAACTTAAATTTGTACCTATGCAAATGGATACTTCATATTGAAATTTAAATTCATACAAAACATGCAAAAGAGGAAATCTACGTCCTATGTAGATCAAATAACCTACAAAATCCTAATCCTCGTCGGAGATGTCCACGGTATCCATGCCCGCCTCCGGGTACATGGACGGCAGCCGCAACTCCGACTTCTCTGTGCCGGCCTCCGCCTCTGCTTCAAGTTCGGCGAAAAGCGCGTCGGTCGCTGCTCGCCTGCCGGATGAACAGTCGGCTGACCTCGACGTAGGCCTCATCTTGGACAGACCCCCGTATGGCTTGTTGCTCGGCCATCTTCGCCGCTTGGGTGACCCTGAACTCCGCCATAGTGTCCTCCATGTTGAAGCCCGTGTTGGGGAACGTAGCAGAAATCAAAAAAAATCTGCGCATCACTAAGATCAATCTATGGAGTAATCTAGCAACGAGGGGAAGGAGAGTGCATCTACATACCCTTGTAGATCGCTAAGCGGAAGCGTTCAAGTGAACGGGGTTGATGGAGTCGTACTCGTCGTGATCCAAATCACTGATGATCCTAGTACCGAACGGACGGCATCTCCGCGTTCAACACACATGCAGCCCGGTGACGTCTCCCATGCCTTGATCCAGCAAGAAGAGAGGGAGAGGTTGGGAAAGACTCCGTCCAGCAGCAGCACAACGACATGGTGGTGATGGAGGAGCGTGGTATTCCAGCAGGGCTTCGCCAAGCACCGCGAGAGACGAGGAGGGAGAGAGGTAGGGCTGCGCCAGGGAGAGGAGAAATTCATGTGTTTGCAGCCCCCCAATACCTCAAGTATATATAGGGGAAGGGGAGGGGCTGCACCCCCATCTAGGGTTCCCTCCCTAGGGGTGGAGGCAGCCCCAAAACCAATCTAGGGTGCGGCCAAGGGGGGGGAGAGGGGGAAACTTGCCCCCCAAGCAAGGTGGAGGCGCCCCCTCCCCAAACCCTAGGCGCCTTGGACCCTGGTGGGGGCGCACCAGCCCACCTGGGGCTGGTCCCCTCCCACACTTGGCCCATGCTGCCCTTTGGTGCCGGTGGCCCCACTTGGTGGACCCCCGGGACCCTCCCGGTGGTCCTGATACGTTACCGATAGCACCCGAAACTTTTCCGGTGACCAAAACAGGACTTCCCATATATAAATCTTTACCTCCGGATCATTCCGGAACTCCTCGTGACCTCCGGGATCTCATCCGGGACTCCGAACAACATTCGGTAACCACGTACATCTAGACCCTATAACCCTAGCGTCATCGAACGTTAAGTGTGTAGACCCTACGGGTTCGGGAGACACGTAGACATGACCGAGACAACTCTCCGGCCAATAACCAACAGCGGGATCTGGATACCCATGTTGGCTCCCACATGTTCCACGATGATCTCATCAGATGAACCACGATGTCGAGGATTCAATCAATCCCGTGTTCAATTCCCTTTGTCTAGCGGTATAGTACTTGCCCGAGATTCGATCATCGGTGTCCCGATACCTTGTTCAATCTCGTTACCGGCAAGTCTCTTTACTCGTTCCGTAACACATCATCCCGTGATCAACCCCTTGGTCACATTGTGCACATTATGATGATGTCCTACCGAGTGGGCCCAGAGATACCTCTCCGTCACACGGAGTGACAAATCCCAGTCTCGATTCGTGCCAACCCAACAAACACTTTCGGAGATACCCGTAGTGCACCTTTATAGCCACCCAGTTACGTTGTGACGTTTGGTACACCCAAAGCATTCCTACGGTATCTGGGAGTTGCACAATCTCATGGTCTAAGGAAATGATAATTGACATTACAAAAGCTTTAGCATACGAACTACACGGTCTTTGTGCTAGGCTTAGGATTGGGTCTTGTCCATCACATCATTCTCCTAATGATGTGATCCCGTTATCAATGACATCCAATGTCCATGGTCAGGAAACTGTAACCATCTATTGATCAACGAGGTAGTCAACTAGTGGCTTACTAGGGACATGGTGTTGTCTATGTATCCACACATGTATCTGAGTTTCCTATCAATACAATTATAGCATGGATAATAAACGATTATCATAAACAAGGAAATATAATAATAATAACTAATTTATTATTGCCTCTAGGGCATATTTCCAACAGTCTCCCACTTGCACTAGAGTCAATAATCTAGTTCACATCGCCATGTGATTAACACTCACAAGTCACATCGCCATGTGACCAACATCCAAAGAGTTTACTAGTGTCATTAAACTAGTTCACATCATCATGTGATTAAGACTCAATGAGTTCTGGGGTTTGATCATGTTTTGCTTGTGAGAGAGGTTTTAGTCAACGGGTCTGCAACATTTAGATCCGTATGTACTTCGCAAATCTCTAGGTCATATTATAAAAGTTGCTTTGACGCTCCACTTGGAGCTATTCCAAATGGTTGTTCCACTGTATGTATCCGGCTTCTCTACTCAGAGCTATCTGGATAGGTGTTAAGCTTGCATCGACGCAACTCTTTACGTCGAACTCTTTATCACCTCCATAACCGAGAAACATATCCTTATTCCTCTAAGGATAATTTTGACCGCTATCTGGTGATCCACTCCTTGATCACCTTTGTACCCTCTTGCCAGATATGTAGCAAGGCACACATCAGGTGCGGTACACAGCATAGCATACTGTAGAGCCTACGTCTAAAGCATAGGGGATGACCTTCGTCCTTTCTCTCTTTTCTGCTGTGGTCGAGCTTTAAGTCTTAACTTCATACCTTACAACTCAGGCAAGAACTCCTTCTTTGATTGATCCATCTTGAACACCTTCAAGATCATGTCAAGGTATGTGCTCATTTGGAAGTACCATTTAGCATTTTGATCTATCCTCATAGATCTTGATGCTCAATGTTCAAGCAGCTTAATCCAGGTTTTCTATTGAAAAACACTTTTCAAATAACCCTATATGCTTTCCAGAAACTCTACATCATTTCTGATCAACAATATTTCAACAACATATACGCATCAGAAATTCTATAGTGCTTCCACTCACTTCTTTGGAAATACAAGTTTCTCATAAACTTTGTATAAAACCATAATCTTTAATCATCTCATCAAAGTGTATATTCTGACTCCGAGATGCTTGCTCTAGTCCATGGAAGGATCGCTGGAGCTAGCATACCTTTCAGCATCCTTAGGATCGACAAAACCTTTCTGATTGTATCACATACAACCTTTCCTTACGAAAACTGGTAAGGAAACTCGTTTTGACATCCATCTGCCAGATTTCATAAATGCAGCTAATGCTAACATGATTCCGACGGACTTAAGCATCGCTACGGATGAGAAAATCTCATCGTAGTCAACTCCTTGAACTTGTGAAGAACTCTTCGCCACAAGTCAAGCTTCATAGACACTGACATTACCGTCCACGTCCGTCTTCTTCTTAAAGATCCATTTATCTCAATGGCTTTCCAATCATCGGGCAAGTCCACCGAAGTCCATGCTTTGTTCTGATACATGGATCCTATCTCGAATTTCATGGCTTCTAACCATTTGTCGGAATATGGGCCCACCATCGCTTCTCCATAGCTCGTAGGTTCATTGTTGTCTAGCAACGTGACCTTCAAGACAGGATTACTGTACCACTCTGAAGTAGTACTCATCCTTGTCACCCTACGAGGTACGGTAGTGACTTGATCCGAAACTTCACGATCACTATCATAAGCTTCTACTTCAATTGGTGTAGGCACCACATGAACAACTTCCTGTGCCCTGCTACACACTAGTTGAAGTGACGGTTCAATAACCTCATCAAGTCTCCACCATCCTCCCACTCAATTCTTTCGAGAGAAACTTTTCTCGAGAAAGGACCCGATTTTAGAAACAATCCCTTTTGCTTCCAGATCTGAGACAGGAGGTATACCCAACTGTTTTGGGTTTCCTATGAAGATGTATTTATCCGCTTTGGGTTCGAGCTTATCATCCTGAAACCTTTTCACATAAGCGTCACAGCCCCAAACTTTTAAGAAACGACAACTTAGGTTTCTCCAAACCACAGTTCATAAGATGTTGTCTCAACGGAATTACGCGGTGCCCTATTTAAAGTGAGTGCGATTGTCTCTAATGCCTAACCCATGAACGATAGTGGTAATTAGATAAGAGACATCATGGTATGCACCATATCCAATAGGGTGCAACTATGATGTTCGGACACACCATCACACTATGGTGTTCCAGGCGGTATTAGTTGTGAAACAATTTCCACAATGTCTCAATTGTGTAGCAAACTCGCAACTCAGATATTCATCTCTATGATCATATCATAGATATTTTATCCTCTTGTCACGTCGATCTTCAACTTCACTCTGAAATTACTTGAACCATTCAATAATTCAGACTTGTGTTTCATCAAGTAAATATACGCAGTATCTACTCAAATCATCTGTGAAGTAAGAACATAACGATATCCACTGCGTGCCTAAGCACTCATTGGACTGCACACATCAAAATGTATTACTTCTAACAAGTTGCTTTCTTGTTCCATTTTAATGAAAACGGGGCTTTCAGTCATCTTGCCCATGTGGTATGTTTTGCATGTCTCAAGTGATTCAAAATCAAGTGAGTCCAAACGATCCATCTGCATGGAGTTTCTTCATGCGTATACACCAATAGACATGGTTCGCATGTCTCAATCTTTTCAAAAACGAGTGAGTCCAAAGATCCATCAACATGGAGCTTCTTCATGCGGTTTATACCATTATGACTTACATGGCAGTGCCACAAGTAGGTGGTACTATCATTACTATCTTATATCTTTTGGCATGAACATGTGTATCACTACGATCGAGATTCAATAAACCATTCATTTTGGGTGCAAGACCATTGAAGGTATTATTCAAATAAACAGAGTAACCATTATTCTCCTTAAATGAATAACCGTATTGCGATAGACATAATCCAATCATGTCTATGCTCAAGCAAATACCAAATAACAATTATTTAGGTTTAACACCAATCTCGATGGTAGAGGGAGCGTGCGATGCTTGATCACATCAAGCTTGGAAAAACTTCCAACACATATCGCCAGCTCACCTTTAGCTAGTCTTCGTTTACTCCGCAGCCTTTTATTTCGAGTTACTAACACTTAGCAACCGAACCGGTATCTAATACCCTGGTGCTACTAGGAGTACTAGTAAAGTACACATTAACATAATGTATATCCAATATACTTCTATAGACCTTGCCAGCCTTCTCATCTACCAAGTATCTAGGGTAATTCTGCTCCAGTGGCTGTTCCCTTTATTACAGAAGCACTGAGTCTCGGGTTTGGGTTCAACCTTGGGTTTCTTCACTAGAGCAGCAGCTGATTTGCCATTTCATGAAGTATCCCTTCTTGCCCTTGCCCTTCTTGAAACTAGTGGTTTCACTAACCATCAACAATTGATGCTCCTTCTTGATTTCTACTTTCGCGGTGTCAAACATCGCAAATATTTCAAGGATCATCATATCTATCCCTGATATGTTATAGTTCATCACGAAGCTCTAGTAGCTTGCTGCAATGACTTTGGAGAAACATCACTATCTCATCTGTAAGATTAACTCCCACTCGATTCAAGTGATTGTTGTACCCAGACAATCTGTGTACAAGCTCAACAATTGAGCTTTTCTCCCTTAGTTTGTAGGCTAAGAAACTCGTCGGAGGTCTTATACCTCTTGACGTGGGCACGATCCTGAAATCCCAATTTCAGCCCCCGAAACATCTCATATGTTCCGCGATGTTTTGAAATCGTCTTTGATGCCTCAACTCTAAACCATTTAACTGAACTATCACGTAGTTATCAAAACGTGTGTGTCAGATGTTCGCAACATCCACAGACGACGTTCGAAGTCCAGCACACTGAGCGGTGCATTAAGGACATAAGCCTTCTTCAAAGCAACGAGGACAATCCTCAATTTACGGACCTAGTCCGCATAATCGCTACTATCAACTTTCAACTGAATTTTCTCTAGGAACATATCTAAATAGTAGAACTAAAGCGCGAGCTTACAACATAATTTGCAAAGATCTTTTGACAGTTCATCTTATGAATTCCCACTCGACATCCCTCTAGTCATCTAAGTGATTACACGATCCGAGTCAACTAGGCCGTGTCCGATCATCACGTGAGACGGACTAGTCATCATCGGTGAACATCTTCATGTTGATCGTATCTATCATACGACTCATGCTCGACCTTTCGGTCTCTTGTGTTCCGAGGCCATGTCTGTACATGCTAGGCTCGTCAAGTTAACCTAAGTGTTTCGCGTGTGTAAATCTGGCTTACACCCGTTGTATGTGAACGTTAGAATCTATCACACCCGATCATCACGTGGTGCTTTGAAACAAAGAACTTTCGCAACGGTGCACAGTTAGGGGGAACACTTTCTTGAAATTTTAATGAGGGATCATCTTATTTACTACCGTCGTTCTAAGCAAATAAGATGCATAAACATGATAAACATCACATGCAATCAAAAAGTGACATGATATGGCCAATATCATTTTGCTCCTTTTGATCTCCATCTTTGGGGCTCCATGATCATCATCGTCACCCACATGACACCATGATCTCCATAATCATGATCTCCATCATCGTGTCTCCATGAAGTTGTCTCGCCAACTATTACTTCTACTACTATGGCTAATAGTTTAGCAATAAAGTAAAGTAATTACATGGCGTTGTTCATTGACACGCAAGTCATACAATAAATTAAGACAACTCCTATGGCTCCTGCCGATTGTCATACTCATCGACATGCAAGTCGTGATTCCTATTACAAGAACATGATCAATCTCATACATCACATATCATTCATCACATTCCTTTGGCCATATCACATCACATAGCATACCCTGCAAAAACAAGTTAGACGTCCTCTAATTGTTGTCTGCATGTTTTACGTGGCTGCTATGGGTTTCTAGCAAGAATGTTTCTTACCTATGCAAAAACCACAACGTGATACTTCAATTGCTATTTACCCTTCATAAGGACCCTTTTCATCGAATCCGATCTGACTAAAGTGGGAGAGACTGGCACCCGCTAGCCACCTTATGCAACAAGTGCATGTCAGTCGGTGGAACCTGTCTCACGTAAGTGTACGTGTAAGGTCGGTCCGGGCCGCATCATCCCACAATATCATCGAAACAAGATTGGACTAGTAAAGGTAAGCATATTGAACAAAATCAACGCCCACAACAACTTGTGTTCTACTCGTGCATAGAAACTATGCATAGACCTAGCTCATGATGCCAGTGTTGGGGAACGTAGCAGAAATCAAAAAATTTATGCGCATCACCAAGATCAATCTATGGAGTAATCTAGCAACGAGGGGAAGGGGAGTGCATCTACATACCCTTGTAGATCACTAAGTGGAAGCGTTCAAGTGAACGGGGTTGATGGAGTCGTACTCGTCGTGATCCAAATCACCGATGATCCTAGTGCCGAACGGACGGCACCTCCGCGTTCAACACACATGCAGCCCGGTGACGTCTCCCATGCCTTGATCCAGCAAGGAGAGAGGGAGAGGTTGTGGAAGACTCTAACCAGCAGCAGCACAACGGCATGGTGGTGATGGAGGAGCATGGTATTCCAGCAGGGCTTCGCCAAGCACCGCGAGAGACGAGGAGGGAGAGAGGTAGGGCTGCGCCAGGGAGAGGAGAAACTCATGTGTTTGCAGCCCCCCAATACCTCAAGTATATATAGGGGAAGGGGAGGGGCTGCGCCCCCATCTAGGGTTCCCTCCCTAGGGGTGGCAGCAGCCCCAAAACCCATCTAGGGTGCGGCCAAGGGGGGGGGAGAGGGGGAAACTTGCCCCCCAAGCAAGGTGGAGGCGCCCCCTCCCCAAACCCTAGGCGCCTTGGGCCCTGGTGGGGGGCGCACCAGCCCACCTGGGGTTGGTCCCCTCCCACACTTGGCCCATGCTACCCTCTGGTGCCGGTGGCCCCACTTGGTGGACCCCCGGGACCCTCCCTGTGGTCCCGGTACGTTACCGATAGCACCCGAAACTTTTCCGGTGACCAAAACAGGACTTCCCATATATAAATCTTTACCTCCAGATCATTCCGGAACTCCTCGTGACTTCCGGGATCTCATCCGGGACTCCGAACAACATTTGGTAACCACGTACATCTAGACCCTATAACCCTAGCGTCATCGAACCTTAAGTGTGTAGACCCTAATGGTTCGGGAGACACGTAGACATGACCGAGACAACTCTCTGGCCAATAACCAACAGCGGGATCTGGATACCCATGTTGGCTCCCACATGTTCCACGATGATCTCATTGGATGAACCACGATGTCGAGGATTCAATCAATCCCGTATTCAATTCCCTTTGTCTAGCGGTATAGTACTTGCCCGAGATTCGATCATCGGTATCCCGATACCTTGTTCAATATCGTTACCGGCAAGTCTCTTTACTCGTTCCATAACACATCATCCCGTGATCAAGCCCATGGTCACATTGTGCACATTATGATGATGTCCTACCGAGGGGGCCCAGAGATACCTCTCCGTCACACGGAGTGACAAATCCCAGTCTCGATTTGTGCCAACCCAACAAACACTTTCGGAGATACCCGTAGTGCATATTTATAGCCACCCAGTTACGTTGTGATGTTTGGTACACCCAAAGCATTCCTACGGTATCCGAGAGTTGCACAATCTCATGGTCTAAGGAAATGATACTTGACATTAGAAAAGCTTTAGCATACGAACTACACGATCTTTGTGCTAGGCTTAGGATTGGGTCTTGTCCATCACATCATTCTCCTAATGATGTGATCCCGTTATCAACGACATCCAATGTCCATGGTCAGGAAACCGTAACCATCTATTGATCAACGAGCTAGTCAACTAGAGGCTTACTAGGGACATGGTGTTGTCTATGTATCCACACATGTATTTGAGTTTCCTATCAATACAATTATAGCATGGATAATAAACGGTTATCATGAACAAGGAAATATAATAATAATAACTAATTTATTATTGCCTCTAGGGCATATTTCCAACAGCCAGCAACCGGCGCCAACTCCTCACTTGGCTGCTTCGCATCGTCCTTCTGTGGATCCCCCTGCGTCCTCTTCCTTTGGATCTGCCACCTCCATAGGAACCAATTGTTGCTTTGGCCCTGGCTGCTCCTCCTCTTTCTCCGGCTCGATTGAGTCCGAAGGCAAGCCATGTGTGATATGGGCGGCATGCCTCACCCGGATCTCCTCCTCAATCTGGAACCGGCACTCCAGCGTTAGCATAGCATATGTCATGTTCTTTTTCTAGACAATGGCGAAGTCGGATGGCGTGGGAAGAGTGAGGCAGAGCGGGAGATAGGTTGATGGGCTCGGACTGATGGCGCGGAGAGGGAGGAAGTGGATGTGGCTAGGGCTGGGGGCACCGTCCAGGCTAAAATAGTCGGACTTTGGGCCTCGGGCGGTGAGCCGGAGCGGCGCCATGCGGCGTTCACACCCTACCAGAGCAGACGCCCCTCGGACCATCAGGTTTCCAGGTGTTTTTCCTGTGGGATCACATCATCAGTACGATGTGGCAGACACGCCCGGGCCGCTCCATATCCGCCCTACATTTGGGCTAGATATGAGCGGTGCCGGTCAGCTCAGGTGTTTGAGGCTCTTTGAGGCGCCTATCTGGTCGGGATTTTTGACTGGTCACTTACCGAGTCATTCGCCTAAGCAGGGTTTGGGGTGCCCGGCTGTAGATACTCTTATAGTGACGCTCAAGTCAAGCACATGGCGAAACATGAGCATTGTCACCGAAAGAAGGGTTAGAATATTGAATGATGAAATAAGAAAAGCGTCAATTGATAATTAGAGGCAAAGAATCATATGTAAAATGTGACCAACTCTTTTTATTAGTGCACTAGCCAAGTATTACCAGGTAAAGAGGTGATCCACCCCCCTTTCCTTCGATGCCCGCTATGGTGTGGACGTGGCTTGTACTTTATCACTGATGCAGGATGCTGCTAACGCGACACTACGATCAGAGACCCTTCGAGAAACTGTGTGCGATGTAATAATAACAAAAGGTGGTGTCAGAGAACCGTCAAAAATGTTCAAAACGTTTGTGATGATGGACGCATCAAACACGGTTCAGATTTTAGTTGCGTGTGCGATGAAAGGCATATGGTTGATCCAGAAGAATTGTTTGCGATGAGGAAGAACAACAGAAATGGGCAGCCATATCAATGTGTGTGCGATATACGGCATACAGTTCCCTCCGATGAACTGTGTGCTATTAGGGAATGCAACAACAACAGTCAGCCAGATCAAGGTGTGTGTGATATACGACATACGGTTCACTCAGACAAATTGTTTTCGATTAGGCAAGAGAATGGAAATGGTTCATCTTAACAAGATGTGTGTGATATACGGCATCTGCGATCAGCCAAAAGAACACAAACGATTTGTGTAAACAAGATGTGTGTGATACGCAGCAAACAGCCCACTCGGAAGAACTGTTTGGGATGAGAAATTATAACACAGACAGTTACTATAGTAAGTTCGTGCATGATTTTGTTTGTACAAAAAACTTAAAAAAAAATGCAAACTAGTTGCTTGTGGTGGCTAGGAGTATCGCACACGATGTGTCTGCGAGTACTCGTGTGCGATGGTTAGTAAGTTACACATAATGAACGGCCACAAGGGTGATATGCTGATCATGGAGTCCGAGAAGACCGTAGTCGGAAGGACGCCGACTCAGCATTTTAGCCTATATTTTATTATAATTGTATGCATAAGTAGGTCGTGAGTGTTTTGTGCCTTGCCATATGTGGCATTTTAAATTATCCTGAATATATAAGACAATTAACCGTTGCCATTGTAAATTTGCCTCAACGGCGAGCACAGCGCGCGCAGGGACGCCACGGACCCGCAAAAAAAAAAGAAAAAAATAGGGATGCCACGGCGAGCAACCACGTGGTCAACCATCTGGCACCCCGTGGGAGACGCGATGGCGCATCCATAAGACACGATGGTGATATCATGACCGTGTGTGATAATCGGCAGACACGTACACGTACATCCGAGAAGAAGGGCCCACGTTTTGGGCTTTCGATGCGTGGCATACGGTTGATCCAAAAGAACTATTTGTGATGAGACAGAATAACAAAAACGGGCTTTGTGGGCCCAGAACCATCAATAAATTTTGACTTTGTTTCTCCTCACATTGCAGATTACAATGCAATAAGTAATTGCAAATCTATTCACATATATCAAACTAATATGTGTTCACACCAATCAAATTAATAAGTGTTCAAACTTAGCACCGGACCATAAAAACTACCCACTCAAAAATTACTTCACAGTTCCTCTCCTCATCACCTACAAAACTGGTCTTTCCTGTCAAGTCGTTCCGCCATGACCGGTAGGATGAGGTTCGGTGGGCATATAACCAGGCAGCAAAGACCAAGGCCGCAGAAACACTAGAGAGGTCCCACCGCGAAGCGGCACCCGCAGCAGAGATGTCCCGGCACACCGCGGAGGCCTCGAACAAGCTCTCACGGGCACGCGAGGGCTCTCACAAGCGCACTCGCCGCGTCGGCAATCGCGACGAGCTAGTGTTGCTGAAGGAGTTGGTCGACGGCTTGATGAAGCTGCTCGAGATCAGCGATGCCTTGGTTGACAAGGCAACTAGCCTCGTCGAGCAACTCATGGGTGACAATGCGAAGCTCCTCAAGGCGCTCACCAACAAGGAGGAGGAGGCCACCGGCTGGAAGATGCTGCATGAGCAGAGCAGTGCATTGGGGATGAAGCTGACAGCGGTCGTCG
The DNA here is from genome assembly GCF_018294505.1 of Triticum aestivum. NCBI lineage: Eukaryota > Viridiplantae > Streptophyta > Magnoliopsida > Poales > Poaceae > Triticum > Triticum aestivum. The sequence goes on from NC_057801.1 coordinate 190,290,081, forward strand.
AGGAACTAATGGGTGACTTGAGGAAGATCCGGATCGAGCGCGAGTAGGAGGTGGAGGAATCTATGGCTGCTTTGAAGCAAAGCCGTGAGGAAATGAGGAAGGAGCTAGAGGATGTCATCGCCCAGCGATCCATCGAAGAGTAGACATAGTAGCGATCTAGATCGTTGTCTATGGTTTCCTTCTTCTCTTGCCCCCATGTCTTCCGAACTTGCCGCATGTGGCATTTAAAATTATCCAGAATATGTAAGACAATTATCATCTGCGACATTGTAAATTTATCGTCGTACTATCCGTTGCCATTTTATTTATCGTCATATTATCCGTTGCCCGATGTGGCAATTTAAATTAGGCCAGAATACAAGTTGAAAACACGAACAAAGCAAATGCTGCCATGGGATCACAACCAAACACCCTCCGTCCACCCCTAAAAAAAACCTCCGTCCAGGCGCTTTAATTAACCCATTAATGGCGAAGTTTTGAGCGAGGCGGGCTGCAGTTGGTGCATGGAGGTCAAAGAGCTCGCTTCCCGATGACAATGGGCGGCCTTGCTGCTCGCACGTGTCCCGTCGAGCCTGCGAGGTGGACAGGATGCACGCGTCCCGTCAAGCCTGCGCGGCGGACTGCTCGCACGCGTCCCGTCGAGCCTGCACGGCGGACTTCTCGCACTCGTCCTGTCTAATCAAACAGTTGCACGCACGCCACTAAGTATGGTTAAATATTGACACGGTTCATATGATACAACCGTTTGTGATATTAATGTGTCAGCTTATTGTTTCAAAAAGGACTTCATTGGCTAGTAATGTGTACACCTCTTCTCAAACTAGACGATTTTTTTACCACGACATATATGTGCCATGTCATGAAATGATGCCAAGTTTCATGATTTTTGGGTGAGTTTTTGATTTACTAGGATTTAAAAACCGAGATTCTCAATGTTTCAGGACGACGACAAGTTTGTAACTCATTCTCATTCCTTAAATGAGACCTAAACATGCACCCAATGACACATGTACGATTTCCCATCCATTTTGTGCTTGTAGTTCAAATTTGAATTATGGACTACATTTAATGCATAGAAAACTTAATTAGTAATATATATAATGGTCAAACGAACCCTAAACATGCACCCCAAGGGCACATGTATGTTTTTTCTAGCCATTATAGTGCACTGCAGCATGTATTTGTAGTTCGGATTTGAATTATGGACATTAAATGCCTAGAAAACTCAATTAATGAATAAAAAGGGTCAAACGAACCCTGCATAATTTCAAAGTTCATCGCGAATCTACCGTTGTTCCGTACGTGTTGCGTGTAGAAAAAATACGAGGCTAGAAGAGGGAGCGATTATCGTTTGGCCCATAAGGGGACACGTTTCCCTATCGAAACCACGAGGGTTCTTGCGACAAGCTCCGGTTTGTAAGAGGTTTGTAATAAAGCTTGGCCCAGATTGGCAATGTTTTTACCACGACATATAAGTGCCATGACCTGACACCATGCCACCTTTAATGACTTTCTGGTGAGTTTTGGATTTATGGGGATTTAAAAACCGAGATTCCAAATATTTGAGGACGAGCCAAGATGCCGGTCAGGTTGTAATTCGTTCCCATTCCTTGCATGGGACCTAAACATGCACCCAAGGACACATGCATGTATAATTTTTCTAGCCATTTTGATGAATTGGAGCATGTATTTGTACTTCAGATTTGAATTATGGACATTAAATGCCTAGGAAACTCAATTAGTGTATAAAAAAGCCAAACAAACTTTGAATAAGTTTAAATTGCAGCATGGATATCATGTCATTCCATGTTGCCCGTAGAAGAAAATACAAGGCAAAAAGAGGGAGCAACTACGTTTCTCCACAAGGGGAACACGTTTCCCTATCGAAAACATCAGGCTTCCATGAGAGAAGCTCCGGTTTGTAAGAGGTTTGTAATAAATCTTGGCCCAAATTGGCAATGTTTTTACTACGACATATATGTGCCATGACGTGACACCATGTCACCTTTGATGACTTTGTGAGTTTTGGATATTATGGGGATTTAAAACCCGAGATTCCAAATGTTTGAGGACGACCAGGACGCCGGTACGGTTGTAATTCGTTCCTATTCCTGGCATGGGACCTAATTAAACATGCACCCAAGGACACATGCATGTACAATTTTTCTAGCCATTTTGGTGAACTTGAGCATGTATTTGTAGTTCAGATTTGAATTATGGACATTAAATGCCTAGGAAACTCAATTAGTGTATAAAAAGGTCAAACGAACCCTGAATAAGTTTAAATTTCAGCATGGATATCATGTAGTTCCATTTTTCCCGTAGAAGAAAATACAAGGCGAAAAGAGGCAGTGATTACATTTCGACAACAAGGGGAACACGTTTCCCTATTGGAACCACAAGGCTTCTTGTTGAGAGGAGCTTCGATTTGTAAGAGGTTTGTAATAAAGCTTGGCCCAAATTGGAAATGTTTTTACCACGACATATATGTGCCATGACGTGATACCATGCCACCTTTGATGACTTTCTGGTGAGTTCTGGATTTTATGGTTATTTAAAACCCGAGATTCCAAATGTTTGAGGACGAGCGAGGACACCGGTACGGTTGTAATTCGTTCCTATTCCTGGCATGGGACCTAATTAAACATGCACCCAAGGACACATGCATGTAGAATTTTTCTAGCCATTTTCATGAACTTGAGCATGTATTTGTAGTTCAAATTTGAATTATGGACATTAAATGTCTAGGAAACTCAATTAGTGTATAAAAAGGCCAAACACACCCTGAATAAGTTTAAATTTCAGCATGGATATCATGTAGTTCCATGTTGCCCGTAGAAGAAAATACAAGGCGAAAAGAGGTCGTGATTACGTTTCGACAACAAGGGGAACATGTTTTCCTATCGGAACCACAAGGCTTCTTGTTGAGAGAAGCTTCGATTTGTAAGAGGTTTGTAATAAAGTTTCGCCCAAATTGGACAATGTTTTTACCACGACATATATGTGCCATGACGTGACACCATGCCTTCGAAAGAGATTGTCCATTTTGCACATGAAGTGAATCCAGTTTTTGCCTTAACCCTCTCAACTTTTTAGAACATGCTATATGGGTGAAATGATGATACCATGCCAACTTTCAACCATTTCAGAGTTCATTTGAAGTGCTTTTCAATTTCAGGGTCATTTAGCTCAAAAAAATCAGTAAATGCATGAAAAATACCAAATGAAGTCAGAAAGGGTTGAAAATTGATGATGTGGCTTTGAATGGTGCATTTTGAACACACAAAAACTCTAGAGTTCAAATAAGATCGAAAAAGTGAAATCCCTTTGTAATAGATGACTTTTCGTTCGAAACCCTGATACTTCGAAAGAGATTATCCATTTTGCACACGAAGTGCATCCAGTTTTTGCCGTAACCCTCTCAACTTTTTAGAACATGCAATGTGGGTGAAATGATAATACCATGCCAACTTTCAACCTTTTCAGAGTTCATTTGAGGTTTGTAATAAAGCTTGGACAAACTGGACAATGTTTTTACCATGAAATATATGCGCCATGACGTGACACCATGCCAACTTTCATGACGTGACACCATGCCAACTTTCATGTATAATTTTTCTAGCAATTTTGGTGAACTGGAGCATGTATTTGAAGTTCAGATTTGAATTATGGACATTAAATGCCTAGAAAACTCAATTAGTGTATAAAAAGGCCAAAGGAAAGTCGTGTGCCTACCAAACCGTGTCTGATGCCGCCCGCGATCTAAGTCATGCGTTCTGATTGACCAGAACCCAAACCCCACGGATCGTAAATCTGCACCACTGGATGCTCCCAGATCGAATGGCAACCCTCAGCCCTTTCGACAACACATGCGGTACATGGGTAAGCACTGTGCGCATGCGTCGTCTAGCTCATGCTTCCTTCTCTTGTACGTTTTCTAAACAGGCTACCGTTTCCCGCCACTCCTCTCATCGGTTTCCCGCCTCTTCTCCCATCAGTTTTTCGCTACCAGTGTTAGTGCTCATTGAAGGCTAGGTGGCGACACACCAGCCATCACACACAGTTTCTAAAAGAACAAATGTGCATTATAGGAGGGAGTAGGTCCCATAGGGTGACCAGTATGAGTAAAATGGTGCAGGTACTGGCTTAACCGTGTGCGATGCAAGTGCGCTGTAAAAATCAGCACAACTGCGCAAGCGCGAGCAAATGGTGGAGGTACTGGTTTAACCGTGTGTGATGCAAGTGCACTATGAAATCACCAAGACTGCGAAAGCGCGAGCAAAATGGTGCAGGTACTGGCTTAACCGTGTGCGATGCAAGTGCGCTGTGAAATCACCACAACTGCGCAAGCACGAGCAAAATGGTGCATGTACTAGCTTAACCGTGTGCGATGCAAGTGCACTGTAAAATCACCATGACTGCGCAAGCGCGAGCAAAATGGTGCAGGTACTGGCTTAACTGTGTGCGATGCAAGTGCGCTATAAAATCAGCACAACTGCACAAGCGCGAGCAAATGGTGGAGGTACTAGTTTAACCGTGTGTGATGCAAGTGCGCTGTGAAATCACCAAGACTGCGCAAGCGCGAGCAAAATGGTGCAGGTACTGGCTTAACCGTGTGCGATGCAAGTGCGCTGTGAAATCACCATGACTGCGCAAGCGCGAGCAAAATGGTGCAGGTACTAGCTTAACCGTGTGCGATGCAAGTGCACTGTAAAATCACCACGACTACGCAAGCTAAAGGCGAGTGAGTTTATTTAGAAATTAGGATGAACCATGTGTGATAGACTAGCTAGATTGAAATATAAAAACAAACTACCCGCCTTGAGCGTTGCAAAAGTCGGTGGTTCCGCTACTTTTTGTTATTATCATACACGCATATTCTTATTGGACTGTGCGCGATCTTGGCCACTCCCGCCCCGCATCAATTCCTTTATCCAAATTTTAGTAGCCGCCATACTTCAACCATCGCCCACACTCCTCCAGCACCGAACTTATAGTAAAATTGCAATAGCCGCGGCATTTAAACGGTCGCCCTCCCTCGTCCACCACCATCTCCGCCCACCATTACTAAAAATTTCAGTAGCCGCGGCGTATCCTCAAACACCACAACCCCCCCCCCCCACCATAGTTCCCCCACCCGCCCCTCCCCCTGGAACCCTAGCTTGCAGCCGCCGCCAACCCATGCCGGTCTTCCCGTTCCTCCTAGCTTAGATAATAAAGTTCAGGTTACCCGGCGATTCCCATACCATCGCCCCACTCCCTTGAGTTTTTAGATGAGGCCTGCGGTGTCCCTCCCCACCAGATCGACATCCCCTGCTCCAGAATTTCGCAGCCTAAGCTCGACCACGTATCCTGGGGAGCCCGACGAGCGTTCGGCCAAGAAGTGGTTTATCATGGCCTCTCCGGCGGACGTTGGCGAGGTGGCCGACGTTTGCCCCGACCTGTCGATCCCGGAGCAACACATCACCACGGAAGCCAGTGAAGACATTGACTACTTTGCCATGTCGAAGGCTTCATGTCATCGGGCTTGCGTATTACTGTATCTCGGGAAAGCTGGCTACGACATCAAGCTCGTCGACAGCGACGGCTTCACGCGGGCCATGTCAGAGGTTACGTGGTGCATCCCCAACCCCTCTGGTTCAATCTCGGTTGATCTCTTCGACGGCCCTGCCGCTGATCTCCTCCACCGAGCGGTCAAGGATTTGCAATCCTTATACTCCATCGAGCCCATTTTGTCATTTCTAAAGGACATGTTCTACGACGGCGGCTTGGAATCCTCGATTGCCAAGTCGGATCTCATCGACCACGACCACGACCACGAGGAGGGCACCCACAAAGGTTCTTCCACCATGGGTTTGTGCTCTTCCAACTAGAAGGATCCCGTCCATGAAATGTGAGTCAACATCCTATCAGCAAACCTTACCTTTTCTAGCTTGCCATCACGTACCCTTTGTCATAGTAGCATTTGTCGTGCGGCGCTATAACTGTGTCGTGTTTAATTATTTCAGTTATGCAAAAATGTATTGTTCAATAGGGCTATGTGATGTTTAAGTATGAATTGTCCACTTCAGTTTCACGAATGGCTATATTTGGTTGTTTATAGTGAGTAGATGCCTTGTTTCTCTGTGTTAGGTTGTTAGGTTGGTTGCAGTGAGCATTTTTCCAGTTATCGAGTTGATGCCTTGTTTATATGTATTTTGTCTTAGTTTGGTTGCAGTGAGCATTTGTCCGGTTATCAAGCAGATGCCATGCTTATCTGTATTTGGTTGTTAGGTTGCTTTTTTAGCATTTGTCCAGTTTTCAAGCAGATGCCTTGTTCATCTGTATTTTCTTGTTAGGTTGGTTGCAGTGAGCATTTGTCCATTTTTCAAGCATATGCCATGTTTATCTATATTTGCTTGTTAGGTTGGTTCCAGTGAGACTCTGTCCAGTTTTCAATGGCTATATTTGGTTGTTATACTGACCATTTATGCCTTGTTTATTTCAGTCATTCACAATGTGTTGTTCGTTATGTGGAAGTCGGAACTGTGCCGCTCGACTGCATCAATACCAATTTGAATGGCTATATTTGGTTCCAGTTATGCCTGGTGTAGTTAACACATGCCCTTTATTCAGTATTGCAATATTTGATGGATGTTAAGCCTGCTGTCGGTAACATTGCCTTCCATTTTATATATGCTTTAACAGCATGCTGAAACTAACACATTCAAGCTATCATTTGGAGATAATATTGTTTACTTTTGCTATATTTGTTTGATGTTAAGGTTGCCGTACTTATCATGCCTTTCCACTACTTATGCAGGACAACAACGGGAGTGGCCCATTTTTCGACGAGGTTAGCTTCACTCCTCGGCTTGTACTCCTTTGTTGTTCCATAATGTAGTGCATATAGATCCAGGCCTGGACACTTGTTAGCTTCTAATATTGATTTGTTGCTTGTAGGTACATATGCCCTTGGCAAGGATCCATGCATCAACCCTTTTTGTGTATGGGGAATGAGATATTCATGAATAAGCATCAAATGAGGAAATTGATAGGGATTATTAGCAAAAAGATACGAATGGTGGCAAGCAAATTATTTGTTTATGCTCTATCCAACACAACAGTAAGCTGTAGGATGGTAACTACAAACTCTACAACCATCTCTTTTTACTGCCCATAATGAGTTGTTAGACAACAATGTCTGAATCTTTTTCATTTGTAGTGGTTCCTGAAGCAGTTCACTCAAGATTACCTCACAAAGTACATGATTGGTGGACACGCAATGAAGGTTAAAGTATTTCATCTGGACTACAATGAGCATCGAGAAGTCGTAATGAAGACCGTGAATGATGGACGGGCAGCCATAACAAGGGGTTGGCCTAAAATTATGCGTGCATTACACATGGAGGAGGGCACAATATGGGCATTCCGCTTCAGCTTCTCCAGCAACCAGAATGTCTTTCGCCTCTCTCTTTACACTCTTTAGTTCAACTGTGGTTCATCATTCTTTACTTGGTGCTTCTGTAGTTCTTTAGTATATGTACTTGTGCATCGAACTATGCATTCGTGGTTGAACATATATTCGTAATAAATCTGGTTGGATATGAAATAAGTGATTGCCTACTTTCAAATTCAAAAAGGTGATTTTTAAATTAGTGTCAGGCCCCCGACTCGATGTCACATCGATCTAGCCGGTAACACCTCATATCACTTTGCGGCCTCACGCACGGTATCCCCACGGGTGTCGCCTTACCTTTGCCCGGGACCGTTTGCGCCTTTTGGCTCACGTATATGATAGTGTCGCTAGCATCCATATGATAAGGAGCCCGGGCTGACATGACTAGTCGTAAACCCAAAGTGGCGCAGACTTACAGGGACAGGCATCCATGACCCAGCTTCGAACGTGTCGGTCATCAGCAAGTGGGTCCGGGCTGTAGCACTGGGCTAGCAGGACTCCGGTAAACCGGGCTGTAGCGGGCTAACAGGACTCCGGTACTCAATGCGTGACATTTCCCCGAAGGGACAGACACAGGAACGAAGAAGGACACATGCCGGCCAGCCTAAGTGTTCCAGAACAGTAGCAAGCTACCATGGCTCAGCGGTAACACTAGGAGACATTTCCCGGTAAGAGAGGCTACTAAAGATAAACAACTAGATAGTCAGATCCCACACATACCAAGCATTTCAATCATACACACAATATGCTCAATATGTGCAAATACAACGAAGCATCACAACATGACTCTACGACACAAGTACTTTATTTAAGGCTCAGGGAGCCATACATAACATACACAAAGGTACGGGTCTCGCGACCCAGCATTCAAGTCATACAGTCATACAAACCAGCAGCGGAAGTAACTTGTCTGAGTACAGACAACTAGTAAAATAAAAGAGGCTTGGAAAGCCTAGCTATACTACATGGTCCTTCACAAGCTCAGGATCTCCACCTGGGCCTTTAGCCTACTCGTTGATGTCAACGTCTACATAGAACCCATCAGAAGGGGTTGCAGCGTCTTCTGTAAAATGTAAATTATAGCAACATGAGTACAAAGGTACTCAGCAAGACTTACATCAGATCCTACATACATGCATATTATCAAGAAGGGTTGGTGGAGTTATTGCAGCAAGCCAGCTTTGACTCTTGGCTAGGCTAACCTACGAGACTCCAACTTGAAATGGTTTTTGCGCACACGAGTCCATTACTCACCACTTCAATACACTACCGAGGATCCGCCTCCGTCTTCCTACGGAAGAGCCATCCTCGGCACTCACACTTATCTTGAGGCTTTTAGTAGTTTCCGTTTACTTGTCTATGAACTGTATAGGCAACCAAGTAGTCCTTTACCGCGGACGCGGCTATTCGAATAGATCATGATAACCCTTCAGGGGTGTACTTCTTCATACATGTTTCCACCACTTAGCGTCTGCACACGACATGTGCTCGGCAGACTTCAAGCGAAAGCCGACGTGGGTGTAGACCACGACCTACCTAAACACTTAAGCCTCTAGTCCAGGTTTATCGCCTATCCAGGTTCCATCCGCAGGGAGTCCGGCCGAGGTTTCCCATACGGCCCCGAACGATGTGAACAGGGTTCCCGAGATACCTAACGGGTATTCGGTACACCCTGCCACGTACCTACCGCATCACAGCCCACCCCTACGGTCAGCGCTGTCCACGGCCTCCAGTAGGCTACAAACACCAGAAACTACTTGCAACTCCTGGACAGAGAGCTAGGGTGAATAAGAAGTCGAGCGGGGTCATATTTTAGGGCCCAATGCATGGTAGTAGCTGTATCTTAAATCACACATACAGATCTCAGTGCTTAAGGTCGGCTTCAATGAAACAACCCACCATGTACTCCTACATGGCCTCTCATCGATACCTTTACCAAATCGTGTTCACCACACCACTCTCATTACCGACATAATCATTTCACTCTAGCCCATCACCCAGATGAACCAGACCTGACACGACTCTAAGCATAGCAGGCATAGCAAGGTAGGAACAACACATACATATGGCTCAATCAACTCCTACACATGCTAGTGGGTTTCATCTAGTTACTGTGGCAATGACAGGTCATGCAGAGGAAATGGGTTCAACTACCGTAACACACAGCAGTTTGAAACGCGTTGTCTTAATGCAGTAAAAGAGAGCAGGAGCGAGAACATGGGATTGTATCGATATGATCAAATGGTTGGTTGCTTGCCTGATGGTTCGATGCACTGATACGGTTCTTCGTTAGGGTAATCACGATACTCCTCGGAGACAGAACCTGTCGCAAGGGACACCGATACACAACCATCACCAAACAATGTGCAACAATATGATGCATGCATGAAACATGGCAATATGAGTGTGTTGGGCTAATGCAACTAAAACCAGAAGGGTTTGAGCCAATTTGAATCAAAGATTCAAATTTCAAACTCAAACATGGCCTTTTAAGGTGCTTTTTCTTGTTCTGCATTAAACATCAGGTTAACTTGTTTAGTCATGCATGAAAATAGTACAGATGGATAGATTGGATTTTTCTGATCATTTTTCATATATAATTTGTCTAATTTGGAGTTACAGAATAAAAGTTATGAATTTTTGAAGTTTAAATTATATTCTGGAATTTCCTATATTAGAATAATTCCAGAAAATCATTATTGCGTCAGCCTGACGTCAGTGTGACGTCAGCAGGTCAACGGAACACGTCAGGGTCAAACCTGATAGTGGGTCCCGCATGTCAGGGTGATTATTTTAGATAAAGTTTAATTAAAACTAAACCTGTTTAATTAACAGGGCTGGGCCCCACCTGTCATTGAATCAGGGGAGTCAACCAGGGCCCACCCGTGGTCAAAGTCAATGCCAGCGGCGCCGGCGTTTAGCCGCCGGCGAGCCCGACGCGGCGGCGGGAGTGATTTTGGCCATTTCGGCCACCAAATGGGTCGCGGAGACCACCGGAGTGGAGCTGAGGACAAGCCGCAGCTCTTGGTGGAGTCCGTTGGGGTCGGGGTGGCCGGAGTTGGCGCCGGCGACGACTTTGGCGGCCGCCGGGGTTCGGCTGAAGATGAACTTGGTGCTAGAGGGGTCGGTGAGGCTCGGGGAGTGGCTAGCTAGGTGCTGCGGGACTCGGTGAGTAAGATAGACACCAGCTCATGGCCGGAGGGTGGCCGGAAGCACGTCGGCGACGAGATCCGCGGCGGTGCGGGCGTGTGATCCTCGTGCGGTGGCTACACGGCTCGGGAATGAGAGAGGGAGGGTCGGAGGAGTAGCTAGGCTCACAGTGCTCCCGTAGAGGCCACCGGCGGGGTCGGGGACGAGCTGAGGCGGCGACGGCGTTGAAGGGGATCTCCGGCGACGGCGAGCTCGGGCGAGGTCGGTGCGGTGATCTCGGGCCGCTCGAGCACACGGGGCTCGGCTAGCTCGATGAAGTGGACGGCGGCGAAGCTCCTGGACACGGCGGCACGGCGTGGGGTTGACGGAGGGCGTGGCTACGGCGAGGGGGTGGCGGCGATGGCGTCGGCCATGGCTGGGGCGTGCGAGGGGGAGGAGCTGGAGAGGAGAGGGGGTGTCTAGGGGGTTCGGGGGAGAGAGGGAGGCCGATTCACGGCGTTAGCCGGGCGAGGGAGGCGGCGAGGCGGCGAGCAGGTGCGTGGCACCCATGCGGTGCTCGCCGTCGAGCACCTGCCTGCCTGCCTGGCCGGCAAGCAGCTCGCTGGCGCGGTGCTGGGCTGGGCCGGCAGGTGGGCCGGGTGCTGGGCGCCAGGTAAGCCTTTTCCCATTTTTTTTTCTGTTTTCTGTTTTTATTAATACTTCTGCCACTTTGTTGAATTAAATAAAATACTTAGGCTACTCCTAAAATCACCAAACTACTCCTGGTCCATAGTTGGATTATTTCCAACATGAAACATTTTAGTTTGGAGTTATTTGAGCATTTAAATATTTTATATAATTTTAAATGCCCAAATTCAAATACTTATGATTTAAATCAAAAACCCTAGGATGGCCTAGGAAAATGTGCACCACTTTTGGCAGAGGTTCTGAACCAAGACAAAAATGATGGGCATTTTAGAAGGGCATTTCAGGTTCATTGAAAAAGTTTTTAGTAAACCCTAATTGGTTTCAGAGGTGACTGGGGGTTCTGTCATCCCCATTTCAAGTTTCTGATGAAAGAGTAAATATGATGCAACACTCTAATGCATGGTTAACTAGGATGTGACAACTAGGGATTAGTTAGGGATTACACTGCACACGGTTTGCAAAAGTGAAACGTCTACGATAGATGTGGAGATCAGACATGTTTCTAGGATCCACTACGTGTGCGATCAATCTCCACCGCACACACGATCAACCAGGAAAAATGTATGCGGTCAATCTCCACTGTATATACGATCAGCCAAGAAAAAACGTGTGCGCTTAACAACAACATCGCACATAGTTCTTTCTTATTAAATGTTTGTGATAGTCACCTTATCACACACGCTTCGAAAGTATTGACTGTTTGTGATGTTGTGCGCATCGCAAACGTTTGGTACTTCTTGGATTAACTGTGTGGGTTGTACATACTAACGGAAACATATTCCTTTGGATGGGCTGTGTGGAATGTACATTCAAACGGAAACATTTAGCGGGGGCTGACTGTGTGGGATGTACTTACGACCGGAAACGATTTCACCTGTATAATTGTTTTTAGCACTACTATATGTATAACCGTATTTGCTCGCTCGCCGGTCGCACACGACCTCATTTTGCCAAGCGTGTGTGCCAAGTGGGCATATCCCCGACGGTTCCTGGGTTGTGTGGGTAGGGGCCCCCTATCGCCCACACTCACTTGGCGACGGTTTCAAATGCCGTCACGGAAAGGGGTTTAAAACCGTTTGTATATCACCGACGCGTACCAGTGTATGCTTCGCTATATGGACGAGACTTGCAATTTTTTACTATGCATATTATATTTCGCATGTCAAACATTATAATGTTCAAACAGTTAACATCAATAATTAAATGATCCGTATGGTCGACTTATATTAACCCTTTTTACAAATTTTAGTCTTAACAACAAAAGTAGGTTGTCTAGATATGCAACTAGGTGGACAACCTATATGACAAGCAAAACAACAACAACTGCAAGCACAAGGTAAAACACACAATACAAGCAAGCACAAAGTAAAGGCACGAAGTAATCGAAAGTGGAGTCGATTAAGACGAGGATGTGTTTCCAAAGTTCCCTCCTTTGGGGGAGGTACGTCTCAGATGAAGAGGTGTGGAGGCACAATGCTCCCCAATTGTCCCTAGGACCAACTTATTCTCGTCACACCCTCGCACGATGCAAGATGCCATGAATCCACTAGCGGTGCCCTTGAAGGCGCCAACTGAAACCTTTACAAACAAGATTGGGCTCTCACCACAACTTAATTGGAGGGTCCCAACATCACTACGAAGCTTCACCATAATGTAACATGGCTCCGAGGTGACCTCTTCTGTCTAGGGAGCCCAAACAGGCAAGCGTAACAAGATCCATGAGCGAAAGTATGGGGGAATAAAATTTCCTTTTGTAGAAGTATAGATCTACGTCTCCTCCCTCAATTTCTAGCAAGTCAACAAGTTTAGTTGGCTAAAGAAGGAGATCAGGCAAGAAAGCTCTTAGGGTAACAATGGAGGAGAGGGAATGGCAAGAGGTGAGTGGAGAGGTCGAAGAACCACCTCTTATATGGTGCTCCCCAAATCCAACTGTAATCACGTAGAAATACACACAAGCAATTCAACCATAGTAGAGTGACCTACAATTGCTCAAGGCGGAAATAGCAGCCAGCGATGCCTGGTACGGTACCACCGCCAATACAGTCGGTAGTACCGTTGAATAAAATTCAGCCGAGACAACTCGACGAGTACCGCCATGTACCACCCTGGTACCCGAACGAAATCACCTAGTACCGCCATGTACCGCCCTGGTACCCGAACGAAATCACCTACTTTGCGGTACAAAGGTGTACATGATCCGGAAAAACCGCAACGTCTGGGCTCTTGAAGCCGCTAAGTCCTGAGCGGTTCAACCGCCTCAGACTACCGGTCGTACTGCTACAAAGATTGTAGCCAGGACAACCAAGTGACTACCACCGAGTACCGTCTAGCCACCCAAAAGAAATCACCCTTTTCTGGTGCATGGGGTGGTACATCAGCCGGAATAATCACCCAACAGTGCTCATTTGGGCGGCTAAGTCCATAGCAGAACAACCGCCAGAGATAGCGGTACAACCGCACCACCGGAACCTAGAGAAACACATGTCTCAAGGGAATCACTTCTCGGGCGGTAGTTCTCCCTGAACCATCGGACGACCGATATAACCGCTCCCACTAGCGGTACAATTGCTAGTGATAGAATTCTTGCACTTAGTTGATTTTGAGGTTCTCTCCTCAAACACAAAGGTTATATAGTGGGTGCAATATGTACATGTGTACGTGTTTGATTCACCCAGTATCTTCCGATGAGGACCCCTCTTAATAGTACGGATTTACTACACCAAAGAAATAAACACGTCGAAAATGTTGTATTCACTCCTTTGCGTGTGGAGGGGTGCCCAACCGTCTTGTGCCACATAGTGTATACATGTGATTTTAGACTCACGATTAGTCCGCAAATTACATTGTGATCGACACTAAAACACTTAAGACGGGAAATGCCCTTCCAGATAATACCAATAAACATGGTATAGAAAATGTATTTCATGGTGATTCCAATGTTATTGATTTAACATTTTTAAATATGATTTGATATCATGTTGATAAGAGCATCTACATGCATGGACATCAAATCTGAGCCCTCAAATGCCCGCGGATGTGCCCGAGTGCATCAGTGGGCGGTGATCGAGATGTCCTCAAATCTCCTTCTCTGCATGTGAATACATCATAGTTGAAACCTTAAAACATGCAAATCATGCAAAAGAAACATCTATGTACTACGTAGATCAACTAAACCTACACTACACTACTCCTTTTCATCGGAGATGTCGACGATCTCCGTGTCGGGCTACGGGTACATGGGCAGTAGATGCAGCTCTGGCTCCTGAGCTCCTCCTCGGCCTCCGCATCGACCTCCGCCTCCTCCTCAACATCCAGCTCATGGAAAAGCGTGTAGATCTCCGCCTGTTCTTGCATCATGAAGCGTCGGTTGGCCTCCACGTAGGCCTCATCCTAGATGGACTCCAGGATGGCCTGCTGCTCCGCCATCTCCACTGCTTAGGCGATCTCAAACTCTGCCAAGGCGTCCTCCATGGCGAAGCCCGCAACATGCATCGGCTCCTCCTCCGGCTTCGCCTCATCCTCTTCCTCCAGATCCACCACCACCATGGGCACTCACTAGTGCCCCCCTCCTCTTGCTCCTCCCCCTCTCTTCTGGCTCAGGCGAGTCTGGAGGCAGGCCAGTTGCGATCCAGACGGCGTGCCTCGCCCGAATCTCCTCCAACATCTAAAAGTGCCGCTCCAGCATTAGCATTACATATGTGGTCTTCTTCTGCCGGGGCCATGGCGGAGGCGGACGACGAGGGAAAAGGGAGGCGGAGAGGGGAAGAAGTGGATGGGCTCAGGCAGGCGGCGCAGAGTGGGATGAAGTGAATGTGGCTAGGGCTGGGGACACCGTCTAGCTTAAATAGTTGTACTTTGGTCCTTGGCCGGTGAGTCGGAGTGGCGTCACACAGCGTTGACAAACCCCGCAAGTGGAGATGCACAGCCAGTTGGGTTTTCAGGCTATTTCGTGCGGGACCGTCCGTCAGACCGATGTGGCGGGTGCATCCGGTCACACCCCATATATCCATCCCAGATTTGAGCTGGATACGAGGGATGTCGGTCCGCCCGACGTTTGAGACCGGTTTGAGGCGTCCGGGTGGGTCGTTTTTTTTTACCGGTGAGTGACCGGAAACCCGGACGTTTGAGACAGGTTTGGGGCGCTCCAACTCTTTCTATAATACCATGGTAAATTGAATACACCAATCATTTCACATAAAACTCCACATATACAGAACGGGCAACATTTCAGCATTCAGCGTCCACAATGCCAGTTCAATATACAGAGCGGTTTCAACGTGGTGCTTCTTTTTTGTCGCAGATAACAGCACTGTGCATCAAAAAAACAAAAACAGCATAGGGCAGTGTACGTGACAAAAAACCAATGCAACACAGACAGGCAGGCACAGGAACTAGCTCGTTCTTTGATGAAAACGGTGCAGCGCAGACAAAATAAAAAAGGAAGCTTAACGAGAGCTGGGTAAAAACCGAGAGGCAGGAAACTTCAGATACGGGTGTTTCGTACACGTCAGCGTCGCGAGATGGGACGAGACAGCACAGTCGAGGGAAGGCAGATGGGATGGGGTGGAGGAGGAAGGGAAGGTGGAATTTACCCCACCGAGGTGAGAAAATGTTTATAGCTGCCGTACGGTAGTAGCCTGCAGGGGCAGCCCTGCAGGGTCACAGCAGGGTAACATGGGGGCAGCCGGTGTACAGTAAAAAAATAAAAATTGGAGCAGAAAAAATCACCACCCACTCTCGTGGCTCGGCCATCATCTACTGAGTGAGTCACCTACAGCTGTGGCCTGTGGAGCAAGAAAAAGATAGCAGACCCATGGGGAGGACACAGTGATGATGCATGGGAGCAGCACTTGCCCAGTATTTTACAGTTACCCCTGCAGCAAGTGATTAACCCACCACGGCGTCCGTATGGTGCTAGGACGACCGGCTCGCCTGACTGGCTGGCTGTGACTGACTGAAGCCGCGATATGTGCGGCTGACGTGTGGGGCAGGGCGATGAGTGCGGCCGCCGGGATATTTACCGCGCGTCCCGCGGAACGAGGCCGTTTTTGGAAGTTAATTACATGGGTATCGGTGCGATCCACATGGTTTGCGCACTTGCTTACCGTGAGCTGGTACAAACTCGAATCTGACGACCGGCACGCTTCGCAAAGCTGCGAGCCCCCTCGCCGTGTCGGCCTTCTTCGTGCTGCCGCCCGCTAATCTCTCACCTCACGGGGCCGAGACGACCTTCGAAATCAGGGGAGCAGTAGCATAGCGATGCCAGGATCCTGAGGCCACTGATTCTCAGGTCGGCTCCTACCACATTTTCGTCTGTTTTTATACTCTTTAAAGACAGTGGGAATTCATACTTGTTCAAGTGAATTTTAACACCCCGCAGAAAAGAGAGGGAATGAATTTTAACCCCGGCATGTTGCCGCTCCTTAATGACCTTGTCGATGATACTCCTTTCGGTTTTTTTAGTCTCCATATAAGATTTGATCAAAGTCAAACTTTATAAAATTTGACTAGCTTTGTAGGAAAAGATATCAACATTCACACTACGAAATCAAAGTTATTAGCATCATGGAATTAATTTTCATAACATATAACTTTTATATTGTAGATGTTGGTATTTTTTCTATAAAGTTAGTCAAACTTTACAAAGTTTGACTTTGACTAAATTTTATATGCAGACAAAAAAGAAACGAAGGAAGTACCCGAAAAGTCTTCATGCACGAGCTCCTAAGAACCAACACCCTACAACCTCTTAACCCATTTGTAAACTCATCTAAAGATTTGGCGCTTAACATTTTAAAATGATTTTGTTGTAGTGAAGGAATTTAATCCTACTTAAGAGGTAAGGTGCCACCCGTGGCCTATGTGGAGTGTCACATTATCAGTCAAGACTAGTCAAAGCAAGTCAAAGAAATAAGAACATGAAAGAAAAAGTCAAAGCAGAAGACAAGAGAGCAAAGAAGTCTAAGCCCAAGTAAGAAGGCCTCAACCTAATGGGCCACAACCCACCTCCTAGCTCAATAAAGAGTATATGGCTAAAGTATGAAAACAAATACATGGTTCTACCCTCGCCTTCTTACTTCAAGGGTGGCACCGGTCATTTGTGAAGGACACCTAGGCTATATAAAGCCGCACATGGGCATACAATACTCACGCTCACTTGAATACACTCAAGTAAAGGGTCACTCTCTTCTTCCAAGCCCCTTTAGGAGGGCAAACGAAAGCCGGCAACTCGGAGTACAAGAGACTCTGTGAGGCTCAATTAGTCGGAAGTCGTGGAACACTGGAAATGGCTGCACCCTAAGTGCCCTGTGCCCCGGGCACCTCTCTCGATGACCCTCCCATCGGATGTAAGTCGTGCTCCTACAAAGCGAATGAACCTATTTAAAATACATCGTTGTGCCACTTTGTCGAGTGTACGACGACCTTCGATATAAGATTGTTGTACAAGCCCTCGCTAATTTATGACCATGCCACTACGGACACCCCCTAGACGAAAGTTGATTTTCGAACATCAACATTTGCGCCGACCGTGGGGAATCCTGGCCATGCGTGAGAAGTCGCATCGACCATCAGAGCTAGATAGCCCTTAAGCGAGCCTCGGGAGAAGTCGATGCATCTAAGGAGAAAGCTTCAAGACAATAGTCAAGAAGGACATGAGGAAAGAGGCGGGTCAGAAGCACTCGGCGACCGCACCCTCGACGTGGTGGTCGAGGAAGTGGACGCTAAGAAGGCCCCTAAGAGAGTGGTGCTCGCTGCTCCAATAGTCTCACATGTCACTCTCGACCTCGGTGCCCATGTCAGGACTAATGGGGACATGTACTAAGGGTAGGGTAACATGCCTGGCCAACAGACCCTACCCTAGGACACCATTCACCTTACACTGGGCCCCATGGCCAGACCAGCACTCAAATACTCTGCAACCCGACAATCACTCGGAAGTCACTGATCACTCGGAAGGTAGCACTCCACTCGACCAAGACCACTTTAGTCGGAGAGCTTGTCAGCACTCGGATAGAGAAGACCAGGAAGCTCCCCAGGGTCTCCATGGACAGGACGTGCGTCCGTCCTCATCAAATGTAATTAGTGCGCCCATTACTAGTAACTGGTGCCCTTAAAATCCTCCTTAAACCCTTAGTAAATACATCATTCATGGGCGGGGGCGAACTCTATATAAGCCTCTCCCTGCTCTGTGGTAAGGGTATGCATCTTCTGTAAACCTTACACTCAATCAGAACAGCTCCAGAGCACCAAGACGTAGGGCAATTACCTCCACCGTGAGGGGCCTGAACTCGTTAATCCGAGTGGAACAACTGCGCCATAGCTAGGCTCTTCCCACTAATTCGTACCCCCACACACTATTGTCGGACTTACACCCACAACAATTGGCACCCACCGCGGGGCAGGAATCTAGCGACTTCCAGCGTAGTTGAAATTTTCCCATCTTCACCATGGTTTCCGGCGGCACACTGACCCTTGGCGACGAGATCCATTTCGGCGTCTTCAGCTTTGTCGCTGAAGGTTCGGCGTGGCTCTAGAGGCCTCGTTGGACCTCGAGGCGCTACCCATTCACAGAGCAGCGCACTTCCATTCGAGTACCTTTGCCGTTCTTCTTCGTCGTCGGCTCCGTACCAGTCAACACCTCCCCACTCAGCTATCTACCATCGCAAGCGCTCCGGGTGCTCGCGGCTCTAGCGGTGGATCAAGCACGCGGTGGCCCTTTAGGTTGCGACCCCGCGGATCATGGCGATCGAGCCCGATGAGCCCATCCTCGATTTGTTCGCCTCCATGCATGAGGACTCAGACTGCGTATCCAAGTGTGAGAGCAACGATCTCGCCGCAGAGGTGTTGATGGCTGCTTCCTAGCATAGTCCGCCCGAGTATCCCTGTGGCGGCGCGAGAGTTTATGGCCCATCGCACATCGACATTAACGGTGGAAGGCAACATCACGACGACAAGTACTACCCCCAGCCTCTCAATCAGCAGTAGAGGGAGGAGTTGCGGTGCAGAAACGAGGAAGCCCTCTGGGCACCCATCATTGGGATGACTCTCGAGGCCCAGGCCTTGGAAGCCGCACGCCAAGCCAACTTGGTTGAGCACACTCGTCTGGGGGAGCTCTAGGCGACACTCGACGATTGGGCGTGCTGGCAACAGCAACCCAGCTCCAGTCGTCGGCAGTGGCATTTGTTTTCAAGTGATCCGCAACAAAATTACCATGTATTCCGCACCCGATTCAGAATTTGGTGGCTGCCACTCGGATAGCAGATTCCATCCAGTCGTCTTGGTCAGAGGCAAGAGAGGGTCTCTGATACGTCCATTTTCCATCATGTTTTCCTACTGTTATTTATGTTGTTTTATTGTATAATAATGCTTTTTGGAGTAATTCTAATGCCTTTTCTCTCATAATATGCAAGGTATGCACCAAGGGGAGAATTCCGGCAGTTGGAAATCTGGACCTGAAAAAGCTACGTCAAGCTACCTATTCTGCACAACTCCAAATGAGCTGAAACTTCCCGAGGATGTTTTATGGAATATTTAAGAATTATTGGAGCAAATAAGTACCAGAGGGGGGGGGGGGGGCACCAGGTGGGCACAACCCACCTGGGCGCGCCAGGAGGCCTAGGCGCGCCCTGGTGGGTGCTGCCCTCCTCGTCCCACCTCTGGTGCCCATCTTGTAGTATATAAGTCATTTGACCAAATCATAGGAGGACTTTTGGGAGAAGCGTCGCCACGTCGAGGCGGAACTTGGGCAGGAGCACTTTTGCCCTACAGCGGAGCGATTCCGCCAGGGGAACTTCCCTTCCGGAGGGGGAAATCATCATCATCACCACCAACAACTCTCCCATCTTGGGAATGGCTATCTTCATCAACATCTTCAACAACCCCAACTCCTGTCAAACCCTAGTTCATCTCTTCTGTTCAATCTTTTGTATCAAAACTATAGATTGGTGCTTGTGGGTGACTAGTAGTGTTGATTACATCTTGTAGTTGATTACTATATGGTTTATTTGGTGGAAGCTTATATGTCCAGATCCATTATGCTATTTAATACCCCTCTGATCTTGAGCATGTTTATCATTTGTGAGTAGTTACTTTCGTTCTTGAGGTCACGGGAGAAATCATGTTGCAAGTAATCATGTGAACTTGATATATGTTCGATATTTTGATGATATGTATGTTGTCATTCTCGTAGTGCTATCATGTGAACATCGACTACATGACACTTCACCATATTTGGGCCTAAGGGAATGCATTGTGTAGTAGTTATTAGATGGTGGGTTGCGAGAGTGACAGGAGCTTAAACCCCAGTTTATGCGCTATTCCGTAAGGGACCGATTGGATCCAAAACTTTAATGCTATGGTTAGAATTTATTCTTTATACTTTTCTCGTAGTTGCGGATGCTTGCGAGAGGGTTGATACGTCTCCAACGTATCTACTTTTCCAAACACTTGTTCCTTTGTTTTGGACTCTAACTTGCATGATTTGAATGGAACTAACCCGGACTGACGCTGTTTTCAGCAGAACTGTCACACCCTAGCTAGTTCATGCATTAGAGTGTTGCATCATGTTTATTCTTTCATCAGAAACCTGAAATGGGGATGACAGAACCCCCAGCCCCCTCTGAAACCAACTAGGGTTTACTAAAAACTTTTTCAATGAACCTGAAATGCCCTTCTAAAATGCCCATCATTTTTGTCTTGGTTCAGAACCTCTGCCAGAAGTGATGCACATTTTCCTAGGCCATCTTAGGGTCCTTGAATTAAATCATAAATATTTGAATTTGGGCATTTAAAATTATATAAAATATTCAAATGCTCAAATATCTCCAAACTAAAATGTTTCATGTTGGAAATAATCCAACTATGGACCAGGAGTAGTTTGGTGATTTTAGGAGTTGCCTAAGTATTTTTAATAATTCAACAAAGTTGCAGAAGTATTAAAAAAACAGAAAACAGGAAAAATAGCAAAACCTTACCTGGCGCCCAGCACCCGGCCCACCTGCCGGCCCAGCCCAGCGCCGCTCCAGCGAGCTGCTTGCCGGCCAGGCAGGCAGGCAGGTGCCCGACGGCGACCGCAGCGCGCGCCACGCACCTGCTCGCCGCCTCGCCGCTCCCCTCGCCCGGTGACGTCGTGGATCGCTCCCCCTCTCTCCCCCGAACCCCCCAGACACCCCCTCTCCTCTCCAGCTCCTCCCCCTCGCGCCCCCCAGCCATGGCCGACGCTACCGCCGCCGTGCTTACGTCGTAGCCGCGCTCCCCGCCGCCCGTGCGTCCTCTCGTCGTGTCCAGGAGCTCCGCCGCTGTCCACTTCATCGAGCAAGCCGAGCCCCGAGCGCTCGCAACGCCCGAGTCCACCGCACGACCTCGCCCGAACCGCCGTCGCCGGAGATCCCCTTCAACGCCGTCGTCGCTCCGGTCCGTCCCCGGCCGCACCAAGGGCTTCGTCGAACTCCCCGTGAGCTTAGCCATCTTCCCCTCCCTTCTTTTCTTGCTCCCGAGCCGTGTAGCGACCTCCCGGAGCTCAACCGCACCCACCACCGTGGAGCTCGTCGCCGACGTGCTCCCGGTCACCCTCCGGCCACTCCACGGTGTCCATCATGCTCACCGCGTCACGTAGCACCTAACTAGCTACTCCCCGCACCTCACCGACCCCTCTAGCGTCAAGTTCGACTTCGGCCGAACTCCGGTGGCCGCCAAAGTCGTCGCCGGCGCCAACTCCGGCCACCCCGACCCCAACGGACTCCACCAAGAGCTGCGGCTCGTCCTCAGCTCCTCTCCGGTGGCCTCCGCGGCTCGTTTGGTTGCCGGAACGGCAAAAACCACTTCCGCCGCCGCGTCGGGCTCGCCGGCGGCTAAACGCCGGTGCAGCCGACCCGGGTTTGACCACGGGTGGGCCCTGGTTGACTCCCCTGAGTCAATGACAGGTGGGGCCCAGCCCTGTTAACTAATAGGATTAGTTTTAATTAAACTTTAGTTAATTAATCACACTGACACGCGGGACCCACTGTCAGGTTTGACCCGGACGTGTCCCGTTGACCTGCTGATGTCACACTGACGTCAGGCTGACGCAGTAATTGATTTTCTGGATTTAATCTAATATAGGAAATTCCAGAATATAGTTTAAACTTCAAAAATTCATAACTTTTATTCTGTAACTCCAAATCAGACAAATTATATATGAAAAATGATCAGAAAAATCCAATCTATCCATCTGTACTATTTTCATGCATGATTAAACAAGTTAACTTGATGTTTAATGCAGAACAAGGTAAAACACTTTAAAGGGCCATGTATGAGTTTGAAATTTGAATCTTTGGTTCAAATTGGTTCAAACCCTTCTGGTCTTAGTTGCATTAGCCCAACACACTCATATTGCCATGTTTCATGCATGCATCATATTGTTGCACATTGTTTGGTGATGGTTGTGTATCGGTGTTCTTTGCGGCAGGTTCTGCCTCCGAGGAGTACCGTGATTACCCTAACGAAGAACCGTATCAGTGCATCGAACCATCAGGCAAGCAACCAACCATTTGATCATATCGATACAATCCCATGTTCTCGCTCCTGCTCTCTTTTACTGCATTAAGACAACGCGTTTCAAACTGCTGTGTGCTACGGTAGTTGAACCCATTTCCTCTGCATGACCTGTCATTGCCACAGTAACTAGATGAAACCCACTAGCATGTGTAGGAGTTGATTGAGCCATATGTATGTGTTGTTCCTACCTTGCTATGCCTGCTATGCTTAGAGTCGTGTCAGGTCTGGTTCATCTGGGTGATGGGCTAGAGTGAAATGATTATGTCGGTAATGAGAGTGGTGTGGTGAACACGATTTGGTAAAGGTATCGATGAGAGGCCATGTAGGAGTACATGGTGGGTTGTTTCATTGAAGCCGACCTTAAGCACTGAGATCTGTATGTGTGATTTAAGATACAGCTACTACCATGCATTGGGCCCTGAAATATGACCCCGCTCGACTTCTTATTCACCCTAGCTCTCTGTCCAGGAGTTGCAAGTAGTTTCTGGTGTTTGTAGCCTACTGGAGGCCGTGGACAGCGCTGACCGTAGGGGTGGGCTGTGATGCGGTAGGTACGTGGCCGGGTGTACCGAATACCCGTTAGGTATCTCGGGAACCCTGTTCACATCGTTCGGGGCCGTATGGGAAACCTCGGCCGGACTCCCTGCGGATGGAACCTGGATAGGCGATAAACCTGGACTAGAGACTTAGGTGTTTAGGTAGGTCGTGGTCTACACCCACGTCGGCTTTCGCTTGAAGTCTGCCGAGCACATGTCGTGTGCAGACGCTAAGTGGTGGAAACATGTATGAAGAAGTACACCCCTGCAGGGTTATCATGATCTATTCGAATAGCCGCGTCCGCGGTAAAGGACTACTTGGTTGCCTATACAGTTCATAGACAAGTAAATGGAAACTACTAAAAGCCTCAAGATAAGTGTGAGTGCCGAGGATGGCTCTTCCGTAGGAAGACGGAGGTGGATCCTCGGTAGTGTATTGAAGTGGTGAGTAGTGGACTCGTGTGCGCAAAACCATTTCAAGTTGGAGTCTCGTAGGATAGCCTAGCCAAGAGTCAAAGCTGGCTTGCTGCAACAACTCCACCAACCCTTCTTGATAATGTGCATGTATGTAGGATCTGATGTAAGTCTTGCTGAGTACCTTTGTACTCATGTTGCTATAATTTACATTTTTACAGAAGACGCTGCAACCCCTTCTGATGGGTTCTTCGTAGACGTTGACATCAATGAGTAGGCTAAGGCCCAGGTGGTGATCCTGAGCTTGTGAAGGACCACGTAGTATAGCTAGGCTTTCCAAGCCTCTTTTATTTTACTAGTTGTCTGTACTCAGACAAGTTACTTCCGCTGCTGGTTTGTATGACTGTATGACTTGAATGCTGGGTCGTGTGACCCGTACCTATGTGTATGTTATGTATGGCTCTCTGAGCCTTAAATAAAGTACTTGTGTCGTAGAGTCATGTTGTGATGCCATGTTGTATTTGCACATATCGAGCATATTGTGTGTATGTATTGAAATGCTTGGTATGTGTGGGATCTGACTATCTAGTTGTTTATCTTTAGTAG
Source organism: Triticum aestivum (assembly GCF_018294505.1). Lineage (NCBI taxonomy): Eukaryota > Viridiplantae > Streptophyta > Magnoliopsida > Poales > Poaceae > Triticum > Triticum aestivum. The sequence goes on from NC_057801.1 coordinate 190,314,447, forward strand.
CCTCTCTTACCGGGAAATGTCTCCTAGTGTTCCACTGAGCCATGGTAGCTTGCTACTGCTCCGGAACACTTAGGCTGGCCGGCATGTGTCCTTCTTCGTTCCTGTGTCTGTCCCTTCGGGGAAATGTCACGCATTGAGTACCGGAGTCCTGTTAGCCCGCTACAGCCCGGTTTACCGGAGTCCTGCTAGCCCAGTGCTACAGCCCGGACCCACTTGCTGATGACCGACACGTTCGAAGCTGGGTCATGGATGCCTGTCCCTGTAAGTCTGTGCCACTTTGGGTTTACGACTAGTCATGTCAGCCCGGGCTCCTTATCATATGGATGCTAGCGACACTATCATATACGTGAGCCAAAAGGCGCAAACGGTCCCGGGCAAAGGTAAGGCGACACCCGTGGGGATACCGTGCGTGAGGCCGCAAAGTGATATGAGGTGTTACAAGCTAGATCGATGTGACATCGAGTCGGGGTCCTGACAGCGTTGGTATCAGAGCCGGACTGCCTGTAGGTTCTCCAAGCCAAACTGGTCGATGTTGAGTCTAGAAATTCTTTAGTTATATGTAGGGGAATTGTTTGTGGGTTGGAACGTAAGGCTCTTTTTACTCCTTTATCTTATGACATTCTGATCTGAGTCAGTCTATTCTTCCACCGGGGGTTAAGGAATTAGGATCTTTTCTCTCTATCAGGATCACGTGTTACTAATCAGTAGTACCTTATAGGTTTGATGGATACAAGCCTAGTTCAGTTCTACTACCACATTATGTTGTTAGGATGGACTCAGAACTTTGATATGATGATGTTGAGTGTGTATGAAATCCTTTGTCAAATGTCTCAAAATCCTTCTTGAGCATTTACAGCTGTTATGCTGCCGAAATTTTGCTAGAAATTCTAATGCCTTTGCATTATGGTTGTGCTTTCAGATGGCCACTCGCGACCTCAATCAAGTGGTTCGCCTGACTCGATGCCTAGATGTACCCGGCCATACCGCCATGTTGGTCAGGGTAATGACTGAGGCTGGATACCGTTGGTATCCTGAGTACACGGTCGAAGAGCAATTCGAGACTTTAATCAAAGCCAGTATCTCTGCACTGTCAGGATATTTCCATCTTATCCTGGATCCACCGAGCCCCTTCACTGCTCCTATGGACTCGGGGTTACTATTGAGATGGCTGTGCAGGACGCCGCCTACTCTATGATGACCATCATGCGAGTCAGGTCTGGCCTATTTCGGGACTCTGATTTCCGGTATATGCCAGGATCACTTCCGGGAGCACAAGGGTATCTCCAGGCTATCTATGCTGACCCCACTCAGGAGGATTCACGGACTCGCACCACTGCTGAGATGCTCGAGGATAAGGACCGTGAAAATCGGGCCTTGAGGCTAGAGCTTTTCAATACCCGTGCTGACCATTGGGCCACGTTGACTCGGTTTGCACCGGCGGTGCAAGCTGGATATTCGGATATGCGCGATCTCTATCCTGTGAGATCTGCTCTGCCAGACGTGATGGGTTGGCGTGATGTAGGAGGCATCACCCCACCTCGCGGTCCCCGCAGGCCACCGTCTGTTGGTCCAAGACCTCATCCTAGCCCCTATGGTCCACAAGCTCCGCGAGATCGTCTGTTCCCGGATGATCATGTTGAGCTTCCAGGCTATGGAGGTGACTTCTACGAGGACTACTACGGATCGGTCTGAGTTAGTGGTAGTATCACTAGTTCGTACTAGCTGTGTCGTCTATCGTCCTGCGTGACTCGTGGGATATGACCTAGTTTGTACCGCCTTCCGGAGGTGTAGAAAAATAATGTATAGGAGCTTGGGATGCCTCCGATGAGATGTAATCCTCTTTTCACCGTAATAGTACCTTGTTTGGTCTTGTACTAAACCTTGTATGGTGTGTATGACGATGGAATAAAGAAGCAGTTTCTGTATCTACCATGTCATACGGATGATCATCTTGCATTCCGAGTTATTCCTTACATTCTGTATCCTATGTCGGAATCTTATCATTCTGACTAAATCATTGTCTTGTTTACCTAGGATGGTCAACACGCGCAATAACCCTGCTCCTCAAGAGCAGGCCGAAGGCAGTGAAGTCAGGAATGCAAATCTGCCTCATCCTCCTTCCCTAGCCGAGGTTATGATGGAAGCCGAGAGAAACAAGCGGGAGACCAACCGTTTGTTGGAGCGTATTGAACAGAACACAGCACACCATCAGAGGACTAACGTGGTGTCACTCAGTGATTTCATCAAGTTACATCCACCCACGTTCCACCACTCCGTCGAGCCTCTCGACGCTGATGACTGGCTTCGCAGTATTTCTCACAAACTGCGTTCCGCGCTAGTAGCTGAGGCTGACAAGGTCACCTTTGCTGCATATCATCTTGAAGGCCCCGCCAGTCTCTGGTGGGAGAATTATGGAGCTATGCGCCCAGCGGGCCATGTCACTACTTGGGCTGAATTCAGCGAGGCTTTCCGTGAACATCACATTCCGGAGGGTCTCATGGACCGTAAACGTGAGGAATTTTGCAGTTTCACTCAGGGCCGACTCTCTGTGGATGCTTACAGCAGGGAGTTCGGTAACCTCGCACGATATGCCACTGAGGAAGTTTCTACTGATGCCAAGAAGCAAGCAAGGTTCCGTAAGGGGCTTAGTCCTGAGCTTCGCCGCGACCTCCGTCTGCATGAGTGCACATCTTTTCAGAAGCTTGTTAACAAGGCCATCAGTGCTGAGACTGGTCAGACTGATTATGACGCAACACGCAAGCATGGCCGTGACGTGGGTTCCTCATCCGGTGCTGGTCCTCAGAAGCGCCGCGTGTGGGTGCCCAACACTGCCCTGCCACCCAGGTTCACACCGAGGCCATCCTTCCAGGCGCCTCGCCCCGTTCAACAGTCTGCACCAGCCAAGCCCTATGGTGGTCCAACCAACAGTGCTCCTCCACGTACCAGTTCCGTGACTTGCTTTCAAGTGTGGGGAATCTGGCCACTATATGCGCGAGTGTCCCCAGACCAACCCCAACCAATCTGCTAAAGCTGTTGGCCGTGGCAAGCCGACAGGGAAAGTGTTCCACGCCAAGCCGGCCACCGCTACACGTGGCCATGTCAACTGTATCTCTGCCGAAGAAGCTCAAGAGGATCCCAACGTCGTTCTCGGTACGCTCCTTGTTAATTGCCACCCGGCATCTGTTCTTTTCGATACAGGAGCATCTCATTCATTTATATCCGAGAACTATGCTCGTCTGCATAACACCGCATTCTGTGACATGCCATCCTCTATGGAAATTCAAACTCCGGGATCCAAATGGCAAACTTCTAGGGTAAGTCATGGAAATGAAATCCAAGTCGACAGACTTGTTTTCCTTGCATCTTTGATAGCCCTTAAATCTTCAGATATTAATATCATCTTGGGTATGGACTGGATGTCAGCTCATCATGCCAAAATTGATTGCTTCTCTAGGACTGTTCAACTCACCCATCCTTCGGGGAAGATAGTCAATGTCTTGACCCGAATAGCCAAGCGACAGTTATATTCTCTTAACGCCAGCCCTTTGCCAGACCTTGAGGACGTTCCGGTAGTCCGTGACTTCCCGGATGTCTTCCCAGAGGAATTGCCAGGTGTTCCACCTGACAGGGATGTTGAGTTCGTAATAGACCTCATTCCAGGAACCGTCCCGATTGCTAGAAGACCCTATAAGATGGCACCACTAGAACTAGCCGAGCTTAAGAAACAACTCGATGAGTCCTTGAAAAAGGGTTTCATCCGACCTAGTTCATCTCCGTGGGCTTGCCCCGTCCTCTTCGTCAAGAAGAAGGATGGTACGGACCGGATGGTTGTAGATTATCGACCTGTCAATTTGGTCACAATCAAGAACAAATATCCGCTCCCCAGGATCAACGACCTGTATGATCAGCTCGCTGGATCCTCAGTCTTCTCCAAAATGGATTTGAGGTTGGGCTACCATCAAATCAAAATCAGGAACGGGGACATTCCTAAAACGGCCTTTGTTACTCGTTATGGCCAATACGAGTACACCGTCATGTCCTTCGGTTTAACCAACGCTCCAGCCACCTTTTCTCGGTTAATGAACTCAATCTTCATGGAGTATTTGGATAAATTCGTCGTGGTTTACCTCGATGATATACTCATCTACTCCAAGAACGAGGAAGAACATGCCGAACATCTAAGGCTAGTGTTGAAGAAACTTCGAGAGCATCGCCTTTATGCCAAATTTTCTAAATGTGAATTTTGGTTGTCAGAAGTGACCTATCTGGGTCATGTAATATCTGGTAAAGGTATTGCTGTTAACCCTGAGCGAGTTCAAGCCGTCCTTAATTGGACTCCACCTGAATCGGTCAAGCAAGTTCGGAGTTTTCTGGGCTTAGCGAGCTATTGCCGTCGCTTTGTCGAGAACTTCTCCAAAGTTGCTAAACCTCTAACCGAACTCCTCAAGAAAGATAAAAAGTTCGAATGGACTCCACAATGTGAGCACAGCTTTCAGGAACTGAAAAGACGCCTGACTTCTGCTCCCGTACTGGTACCGCCAGACTTCTCTAAGGACTTTGTTATCTACTGCGACGCCTCGCGACAAGGACTAGGTTGCATTCTCATGCAAGATCGACACGTAATTGCTTACGCTTCACGGCAATTGCACCCACATGAGGAGAATTATCCTACTCATGATCTAGAGCTTGCAGCTGTAGTCTATGCACTTAAAACCTGGCGACATTACCTCCTCGGTAATCGTTGCGAAATATTCACTGATCACCAAAGTCTGAAGTACATCTTCACCCAACCGGATTTGAATCTCAGGCAAAGACGTTGGGTTGAGTTGATCACAGATTTCGACTTAGGAATAACTTACACCCCAGGGAAAGCCAACGTCATGGCTGATGCGCTAAGTCGTAAATCTTATTGTAACAACCTGATGTTACAACAAAGTCAACCGCTTCTCCATGAGGAATTTCGGAAGCTTAACCTTCACATTGTTCCTCAAGGATTTCTTTCCACCTTGGTGGCGAAACCTACTCTTACGGATCAAATCATCGCTGCCCAAAAGCGAGATAAGGGAATATCTAAAATCAAGGAGAACATTGCTAGCGGAGGTGCTAGTTGTTTCTCCACAAATGATCATGGTGTTGTGTACTTTGAGAACCGTTTAGTGGTTCCCAAGAACCAGCATCTACGGCAGTTGATCCTTAAGGAGGCTCATGAATCTCCTCTCACCATTCATCCCGGTAGTACCAAGATGTATCAGGACCTACGCCAGAGGTTCTGGTGGACTAGGATGAAGAGAGAAATTGCTCAGTATATTGCTAATTGCGACGTCTGCCGTCGTGTAAAAGCAGAGCATCAACGGCCTGCTGGCACCCTTCAACCCTTAGCTATTCCTGAATGGAAATGGGATAAAATTGGTATGGATTTCATTACCGGTTTTCCCAGGACCAAGAGAGGGAATAATGCTATCTTCGTCGTTGTCGATCGTCTTTCCAAAGTGGCCCATTTCTTACCTGTTCGTGAGAGTATAACCGCTAGTCAGTTGGCAGACTTATACATCTCCCGAATAGTGTCTCTCCATGGTGTTCCTTTGGAAATTAACTCGGATCGAGGAAGTCTTTTCACCTCTCGATTTTGGGAAAGTTTCCAAAATGCTATGGGAACCCGCCTTTCCTTTAGCACCGCTTTTCACCCTCAATCGAGTGGTCAAGTAGAACGCGTCAACCAGATTCTAGAAGACATGCTTCGAGCCTCTGTTATCTCATTCGGAATGGAGTGGGAGAAATGCCTTCCATTTGCCGAATTCGCTTACAACAACAGCTATCAATCTAGCTTGGGTAAAGCCCCTTTTGAAGTTCTCTATGGACGACGGTGTCGAACACCCCTTAACTGGTCAGAAACCGGGGAAAGACAATTCTTTGGCCCGGATATGATTCAGGAAGCAGAAGAGCAAGTTCGCATCGTTCGTGAAAAGTTGAAAACAGCCCAATCTCGTCAAAAGAGTCAATATGACCGAAAACATAAGGCTATGACTTTCGAGGTTGACGAGAAGGCTTACCTTCGGGTTACTCCTCTGAAGGGAACCCATCGTTTCGGTATCAAAGGCAAATTGGCTCCTCGTTACATTGGACCTTTTCGTATTCTCGCTAAACGAGGAGAAGTTGCCTACCAGTTGGAACTACCTCCGCATCTCTCCAGAGTCCACGATGTCTTCCACGTTTCTCAACTCAGGCGTTGCTTCTCGGATCCTATCCGTGGAGTGGACCACGAAACGCTTGATCTCCAAGATAATCTCACGTATCGAGAGTACCCCATTCGTATCCTCGATCAGGCCGAGCGTACCACTCGACGTCATAATATCAAGTTTCTCAAAGTTCAATGGTCGCACCATTCTGAGGATGAAGCAACTTGGGAAAGGGAGGATCGTCTTCGACTCGAGTATCCCGCCTTCTTCCCGGAGGAACCCAAATCTCGGGACGAGATTCTTTTGAGTGGGGGTGAGTTGTCACACCCTAGCTAGTTCATGCATTAGAGTGTTGCATCATGTTTATTCTTTCATCAGAAACCTGAAATGGGGATGACAGAACCCCCAGCCCCCTCTGAAACCAACTAGGGTTTACTAAAAACTTTTTCAATGAACCTGAAATGCCCTTCTAAAATGCCCATCATTTTTGTCTTGGTTCAGAACCTCTGCCAGAAGTGATGCACATTTTCCTAGGCCATCTTAGGGTCTTTGAATTAAATCATAAATATTTGAATTTGGGCATTTAAAATTATATAAAATATTTAAATGCTCAAATATCTCCAAACTAAAATGTTTCATGTTGGAAATGATCCAACTATGGACCAGGAGTAGTTTGGTGATTTTAGGAGTTGCCTAAGTATTTTTAATAATTCAACAAAGTTGCAGAAGTATTAAAAAAACAGAAAACAGGAAAAAATAGAAAAACTTACCTGGCGCCCAGCACCCGGCCCACCTGCCGGCCCAGCCCAGCACCGCTCCAGCGAGCTGCTTGCCGGCCAGGCAGGCAGGCAGGTGCCCGACGGCGACCGCAGCGCGCGCCACGCACCTGCTCACCGCCTCGCCGCTCCACTCGCCCGGCTAACGTCGTGGATCACTCCCCCTCTCTCCCCCGAACCCCCCAGACACCCCCTCTCCTCTCCAGCTCCTCCCCCTCGCGCCCCCCAGCCATGGCCGACGCCACCGCCGCCGTGCCTATGTCATAGCTGCGCTCCCCGCCGCCCGTGCGTCTTCTCGTCGTGTCCAGGAGCTCCGCCACCGTCCACTTCATCGAGCAAGCCGAGCCCCGAGCGCTCGCAAGGCCCGAGCCCACCGCATCGACCTCGACCAAACTGCCGTCGCCGAAGATCCCCTTCAACGCCGTCGTCGCTCCGGTCCGTCCCCGGCCGCACCAAGTGCTTCGTCGAACTCCCTGTGAGCTTAGCCATCTTCCCCTCCCTTCTTTTCTTGCTCCCGAGCCGTGTAGCGTCCTCCCGGAGCTCAACCGCACCCACCGCCGCGGAGCTCGTCACCGACGTGCTCCTGGTCATCCTCCGGCCACTCCATGGTGTCCATCATGCTCACCGCGTCACGTAGCACCTAACTAGCTACTCCCCGCACCTCACCGACCCCTCTAGCGTCAAGTTCGACTTCGGCCGAACTCCGGTGGCTGCCAAAGTCGTCGCCGGCGCCAACTCCGGCCACCCCGACCCCAACGGACTCCACCAAGAGCCGCGGCTCGTCCTCAGCTCCTCCCTGGTGGCCTCCACGGCTCGTTTGGTTGCCGGAACGGCAAAAACCACTTCCGCCGTCGCGTCGGGCTCGCCGGCGGCTAAACGCCGGTGCAGCCGACCCGTGTTTGACCACGGGTGGGCCCTGGTTGACTCTCCTGAGTCAATGACAGGTGGGGCCCAGCCCTGTTAATTAAACAGGTTTAGTTTTAATTAAACTTTAACTAATCTAATCACACTGACACGCGGGACCCACTGTCAGGTTTGACCCGGACCGTGTCCCGTTGACCTGCTGATGTCACACTGACGTCAGGCTGACGCAGTAATTGATTTTCTGGATTTAATCTAATATAGGAAATTCCAGAATATAGTTTAAACTTCAAAAATTCATAACTTTTATTCTGTAACTCCAAATCAGACAAATTATATATGAAAAATGATCAGAAAAATCCAATCTATCCATCTGTACTATTTTCATGCATGATTAAACAAGTTAACTTGATGTTTAATGCAGAACAAGGATAAAACACTTTAAAGGGCCATGTATGAGTTTGAAATTTGAATCTTTGGTTCAAATTGGTTCAAACCCTTCTGGTCTTAGTTGCATTAGCCCAACACACTCATATTGCCATGTTTCATGCATGCATCATATTGTTGCACATTGTTTGGTGATGGTTGTGTATCGGTGTTCTTTGCGGCAGGTTCTGCCTCCGAGGAGTACCGTGATTACCCTAACGAAGAACCGTATCAGTGCATCGAACCATCAGGCAAGCAACCAACCATTTGATCATATCGATACAATCCCATGTTCTCGCTCCTGCTCTCTTTTACTGCATTAAGACAACGCGTTTCAAACTGCTGTGTGCTACGGTAGTTGAACCCATTTCCTCTGCATGACCTGTCATTGCCACAGTAACTAGATGAAACCCACTAGCATGTGTAGGAGTTGATTGAGCCATATGTATGTGTTGTTCCTACCTTGCTATGCCTGCTATGCTTAGAGTCGTGTCAGGTCTGGTTCATCTGGGTGATGGGCTAGAGTGAAATGATTATGTCGGTAATAAGAGTGGTGTGGTGAACACGATTTGGTAAAGGTATCGATGAGAGGCCATGTAGGAGTACATGGTGGGTTGTTTCATTGAAGCCGACCTTAAGCACTGAGATCTGTATGTGTGATTTAAGATACAGCTACTACCATGCATTGGGCCCTGAAATATGACCCCGCTCGACTTCTTATTCACCCTCGATCTCTGTCCAGGAGTTGCAAGTAGTTTCTGGTGTTTGTAGCCTACTGGAGGCCATGGACAGCGCTGACCGTAGGGGTGGGCTGTGATGCGGTAGGTACGTGGCACGATGTACCGAATACCCGTTAGGTATCTCGGGAACCCTGTTCACATCGTTCGGGGCCGTATGGGAAACCTCGGCCGGACTCCCTGCGGATGGAACCTAGATAGGCGATAAACCTGGATTGGAGACTTAGGTGTTTAGGTAGGTCGTGGTCTACACCCACGTCGGCTTTCGCTTGAAGTCCGCCGAGCACATGTCGTGTGCAGACGCTAAGTGGTGGAAACATGTATGAAGAAGTACACCCCTGCAAGGTTATCATGATCTATTCGAATAGCCGCGTCCGCGGTAAAGGACTACTTGGTTGCCTATACAGTTCATAGACAAGTAAATGGAAACTACTAAAAGCCTCAAGATAAGTGTGAGTGCCGAGGATGGCTCTTCCGTAGGAAGACGGAGGTGGATCCCCGGTAGTGTATTGAAGTGGTGAGTAGTGGACTCGTGTGCGCAAAACCATTTCAAGTTGGAGTCTCGTAGGATAGCCTAGCCAAGAGTCAAAGCTGGCTTGCTGCAATAACTCCACCAACCCTTCTTGATAATGTGCATGTATGTAGGATCTGATGTAAGTCTTGCTGAGTACCTTTGTACTCATGTTGCTATAATTTACATTTTTATAGAAGATGCTGCAACCCCTTCTGATGGGTTCTTCGTAGACGTTGACATCAATGAGTAGGCTAAGGCCCAGGTGGTGATCCTGAGCTTGTGAAGGACCACGTAGTATAGCTAGGCTTTCCAAGCCTCTTTTACTTTACTAGTTGTCTGTACTCAAACAAGTTACTTCCGCTGCTGGTTTGTATGACTGTATGACTTGAATGCTGGGTCGTGTGACCCGTATCTATGTGTACGTTATGTATGGCTCTCTGAGCCTTAAATAAAGTACTTGTGTCGTAGAGTCATGTTGTGATGCCTTGTTGTATTTGCACATATCGAGCATAATGTGTGTATGATTGAAATGCTTGGTATGTGTGGGATCTGACTATCTAGTTGTTTATCTTTAGTAGCCTCTCTTACCGGGAAATGTCTCCTAGTGTCTCCACTGAGCCATGGTAGCTTGCTACTGCTCCGGAACACTTAGGCTGGCCGACATGTGTCCTTCTTCGTTCCTGTGTCTGTCCCTTCACGGAAATGTCACGCATTGAGTACCGGAGTCCTGTTAGCCCGCTACAGCCCGGTTTACCGGAGTCCTGCTAGCCCAGTGCTACAGCCCGGACCCACTTGCTGATGACCGACACGTTCAAAGCTGGGTCATGGATGCCTGTCCCTGTAAGTCTGTGCCACTTTGGGTTTACAACTAGTCATGTCAGCCCGGGCTCCTTATCATATGGATGCTAGCGACACTATCATATACATGAGCCAAAAGGCGCAAACGGCCCCGGGAAAAGGTAAGGCGACACCCGTGGGGATACCGTGCGTGAGGCCGCAAAGTGATATGAGGTGTTACAAGCTAGATCGATGTGACATCGAGTCGGGGTCCTGACACCGTTGGTACCAGAGCAGGACTGCCTGTAGGTTCTCCAAGCCAAACTGGTCGATGTTGAGTCTAGAAATTCTTTAGTTATATGTAGGGGAATTGTTTGTGGGTTGGAACGTAAGGCTCTTTTACTCCTTTATCTTATGACATTCTGATCTGGGTCAGTCTATTCTTCCACCGGGGGTTAAGGAATTAGGATCTTTTCTCTCTATCAGGATCACGTGTTACTAATCAGTAGTACCTTATAGGTTTGATGGATACAATCCTAGTTCAGTTCTACTACCACATTATGTTGCTGGGATGGACTCAGAACTTTGATATGATGTTGTTGAGTGTGTATGAAATCCTTTGTCAAATGTCTCAAAATCCTTCTTGAGCATTTACAGCTGTTATGCTGCCGAAATTTTGCTAGAAATTCTAATGCCTTTGCATTATGGTTGTGCTTTCAGATGGCCACTTGCGACCTCAATCAAGTGGTTCGCCTGACTCGATGCCTAGATGTACCCGGCCATACTGCCATGTTGGTCAGGGTAATGACTGAGGCTGGATACCGTTGGTATCCTGAGTACACGGTCGAAGAGCAATTTCGAGACTTTAATCAAAGCCATTATCTCTGCACTGTCAGGATATTTCCATCTTATCCTGGATCCACCGAGCCCCTTCACTGCTCCTATGGACTCGGGGTTACTATTGAGATGGCTGTGCAGGACGCCGCCTACTCTATGATGACCATCATGCGAGTCAGGTCTGGCCTATTTCGGGACTCAGATTTCCGGTATATGCCAGGATCACTTCCGGGAGCACAAGGGTATCTCCAGGCCATCTATGCTGACCCCACTCAGGAGGATTCACGGACTCGCACCACTGCTGAGATGCTCGACGATAAGGATCGTGAAAATCGGGCCTTGAGGCTAGAGCTCTTCAATACCAGTGCTGACCATTGGGCCACGTTGACTCGGTTTGCACCGGCGGTGCAAGCTGGATATTCGGATATGCGCGATCTCTATCCTGTGAGATCTGATTTGCCAGACGTGATGGGTTGGCGTGATGTAGGAGGCATCACCCCACCTCGCGGTCCCCGCAGGCCACCGTCTGTTGGTCCAAGACCGCATCCTAGCCCCTATGGTCCACAAGCTCCGCGAGATCGTCTGTTCCCGGATGCTCATGTTGAGCTTCCCGGCTATGGAGGTGATTTCTACGAGGACTACTACGGATCGGTCTGAGTTAGTGGTGGTATCACTAGTTCATACTAGCTGTGTCGTCTATCGTCCTGCGTGACTCGTGGGATATGACCTAGTTTGTACCGCCTTCCGGAGGTGTAGAGAAATAATGTATAGGAGCTTTGGATGCCTCCGATGAGATGTAATCCTCTTTTCACTGTAATAGTACTTTGTTTGGTCTTGTACTAAACCTTGTATGGTGTGTATGACGATGGAATAAAGAAGCAGTTTTTGTATCTACCATGTCATACGGATGATCATCTTGCATTCCGAGTTATTCCTTACATTTTGTATCCTATGTCGGAATCTTATCATTCTGACTAAATCATTGTCTTGTTTACCTAGGATGGTCAACACGTGCAATAACCCTGCTCCTCAAGAGCAGGCCGAAGGCAGTGAAGTCAGGAATGCAAATCTGCCTCATCCTCCTTCCCTAGCCGAAGTTATGCTGGAAGCCGAGAGAAACAAGCGGGAGACCAACCGTTTGTTGGAGCGTATTGAACAGAACACAACACACCATCAGAGGACTAACATGGTGTCACTCAGTGATTTCATCAAGTTACATCCACCCACGTTCCACCACTCCGTCGAGCCTCTCGACGCCGATGACTGGCTTCGCAGTATTTCTCACAAACTGCGTTCCGCGTTAGTAGCCGAGGCTGACAAGGTCACCTTTGCTGCATATCATCTTGAAGGCCCCGCCAGTCTATGGTGGGAGAATTATGGAGCTATGCGCCCAGCGGGCCATGTCACTACTTGGGCTGAATTCAGCGAGGCTTTCCGTGAACATCACATTCCGGAGGGTCTCATGGACCGTAAACGTGAGGAATTTTGCAGTTTCACTCAGGGCCGACTCTCTGTGGATGCTTATAGCAGGGAGTTCGGTAACCTCGCACGATATGCAACTGAGGAAGTTTCTACTGATGCTAAGAAGCAAGCAAGGTTCCGTAAGGGACTTAGTCCTGAGCTTCGCCGCGACCTCCGTCTGCATGAGTGCACATCCTTTCAGAAGCTTGTTAACAAGGCCATCAGTGCTGAGACTGGTCAGACTGATTATGACGCAACACGCAAGCATGGCCGTGACGTGGGTTCCTCATCCGGTGCTGGCCCTCAGAAGCGCCGCGTGTCACAGCCCCAGTTCAGCCCTTGCTTGACTTTGCTTGTTCATCATGCCATCATGTTTAAATTCCAAAGAAATTTGAAATGGGGATTGTTGAAACCCTAGCACCAAATGAAATTTAACTAGGTTCAATAAAAATATTTTCAATAACCCAGAATGCCCTTTGGAAATGTTCATAATTTCTGTTAAAGGTGAAAACCTCTTCCAAAAATGATGAACATATTTATAGGCTATTCCTGGATTTTTGAATTAAATTATATAGTATTTGCATTTGGGCATTTAAATGCTATTAAATATTTCAAATGCTCAAATAATCATAAACTAAAATGTTTACTGTTGGATATATTCTAAACAGTAGCCATGATTAGTTTCATGATTTTTGAGAGTGTCTGAGTATTTTTAATAAAGCCCTAAATTTACAGAATAATAGAAAACTGAGATATTAGAAAAAGGGAGATAGAGAGAGAGGATACCTGGCCACTTACCCAGCCCAGCAGTGCGGCCCACTGGCCCAACTGCCAGTCGTCGTCTCCACCGCGCCAGTCGGACGCCGAGCGCGTGCCCGACGCGCGCGCACGGCCGTGCTGCCACGCCACCTGCCTGCCTGCCTGCGTCCTCGGGACAGCGCAACGCCGCGGGTCTTCCTCCTCGGTGCCGTCCCGATCGATCCGGCCTCCCATTCGCCCCCCTACGCCTCTCCTCGCCCGTTTCCCCGCCATGGCCGAAGCCTCCATGGACGCGCTGCCGTAACCCCGCACCCACAGCCACTGCCCCACCTCTCCGACGTGATCCCGAGCTCCGCCACGACGTCGTCGTCCTCTCCATCGAGTCACGCGGCGCCAGAAGCTCTGCTGGATCTCCAACGCCGCCGTTTCCGACCTCGGGTGCCGGTGATCCCCGCCGTCGATTCGCCGGACCCCGTGCCTCCCCTGCCTCGCCAGCAGCACCAGAAGAACCGCGGTGAGCCGCTGCATCGTTTCCCCCATGCCTCGTTGCCAAATTCGCCCCCTAGCCGCATCTACCACCGGAGCCGAGAGCTATTCGCCGCCGGCCATGTCACCGCCGTAGCCACGGTTGCCTAGAGCTGCAACCGAGCACGCAGCCGTGCTCAGTGCACCCCCAGGAGGCCATAGCACCCATCCGCACCCTCTGCTGTGCTCCCTAACCCCGACCCCGAGCTCGCCCGAGCTCCAGCCGCCGCCGAGGTCGACGCCGTGCTCAACTCCGGCCACCTCGCGGCCTTCCATCCGTTCCTTTGGATGCGTAGGAGCAAGAGCTTCTCCCCAGTGCCCTCAGCGCGCCAAACCACCGCTCGTAGCGCCAAACCCGCCACCACCCGAACCCCGGCCGCCGCCGTTGTCATGATTGCCGTCGCCTCCGGCCACCCTAGCTTCTTCCGATGGCCCTGTTAGATGCGCGCGAGCCTGGGCATCCCGTAGAGCCCCTCCGCCGCTCTTTTGGTCATCGGAGGGCGAATCCCGACGCTGTCCGCCGTCCCTGGCCTCGCCGGCGACGAGCCTCGGGTCAACTCCGGCGAGTTTGACCCGGTTTTGACCCCCTCTCTCTCACTGACCTGCGGGCCCCGCCCGGCTAATTAGGTTAGGTTAGTTTAACTAAGCTAGGTTAGTTTAATTAGACGCTGACACTCGGGACCCACCGGTCAGGGGTTGACCGGACTGTGCCACGTTGACCTGCTGACGTCATCATGACATCAGGCTGACGCAATAAGTATTTTCTGGATTTAAAAATAATCAGGAAATTCCAGAAAATTGTATAAACTTCAATAAATCATAGAAAATTAACCGTAACTCCAAATTAAATAATTTATATATGAAAAATTATTAGAAAAATTCAAGGAATCCATCTGTACCATTTTCATGCATGTTAGAACAACTTATCACTACTGTTTAGAACAAATGAAGTGAATGGCATTTAAATAATCACATATGGAGTTTGAATTTGAACCTAGGATTCAAACCAACTCCATTTAACTTGTTGCTAGATGCATTAGCTCAAAACACCAGCATGTTGCCATGTCATAGCATGCATCATATTGTGCATTGCATTGATTGTGTTTCCTTCTGTTGCCGGTGTTGTTCCCCCCCCCCCCCGATAGACGTTGTATCGATGATGTGATCGTTGACACTGATGGAGACTCAATGTTATCTTCAGAAGTGCCAGGCAAGCAAAACCCCCTTGTTCATTCCGATAAAATCCCACTCTCTCGCTCCTGCTCTCTTTTACTGCATTAGGACAACATCGATTCATCTGTTACTTGCTGCGGTAGCTGAAC